>NW_015641608.1:31548-39597 GCF_001515625.1 Sinocyclocheilus rhinocerous | reverse complement strand
TGAAGGATCGTGTGAAACTGAAGACTGGAGTAATGATGCAGAAAATTCAGCTTGGCCATGACATGAATAAATTACATTTTAAAATATATTCAAACAGAAAACAGTTATTTTAAGTTGTAATAATATTTCTAAATATTACAGTTTTTACTGTATTTTTAATACGATTTTTACTGTATTTTTGAGCATGAGAGACTTACTGACCCCAAACGTTTGAACAGTAGTTTAAGTCAACTTGTTTTTAATTAGATTTTCATAGAGACAAGATACATCATTCACACTTGCGGTGAAAATAAATGCAGGTACACCGGAGGACCAATCAAATTGTGTTTTTTAATAGGAGGATGTTTAGCAGGAGGATGCTTCTGACAGTGATGGATTCTGGGTAAGAAATGTCCTAGAAGTTGTTAGACAAGAGGAGACTGATTCAGGACAATGAAGGGAATGAAACTAGGGGATGGTGGAGGTGATAGTGGGGGTTATGTCATATTGTCCTGCCCTTCGAAAGATAAACAGAAAAGCATCTTAGAGCATAAAGAATTGTATCTTTTAAACAATTTTCTGTAGACCAATTTATCATGTAATACAGATGAAAGGAAACATGTTGGGGCTGTTTGCATGTTATGCTCAAGCAGCTTATCTGCCGTTAGCATTTTAGCATTGGGTTGGCAAAGAGCTCTGAGCTCGTTCAGTACCGAGATGAAGGACACTGGCATTAAACATGATTATATAACACTCTTATGGATGTGAAATTCACTGCATGATGGGGTGAGAGAGAGAATGGGCAGAATGACAGAATAAGTAAGAGATAAAGGCAAGCTTTACACTGCACATTCACTGATGTGGAAGAAATGCTCAATACTGCCAAAAACCCCAGAGATGTGCTGCTTTTGTAAAGCCAGTGTGGCTGTCTTCGGTTTGATCTGCTCTCATGCAGTTTTCTGAATCTATAAATGCACCAATATCAAAATTCTGTCTGATAATTAAATTTAATGTCACCTGGTCAGTAACCGATAATTGGCCAATATTACATTTATATAACATTAACATATACTACTCAGTCTAAATCAGGGAATCCCAAACTTTTTTGTCAGCCAAGCCCTTTAGACATAAAATAGATAACAATTTAGTATAGAGACCAATTCTCACTATTAACTAGTTGCTAATTAGCATGCCTATTATTAACATACTGGTTGTTTACTATAAAGCACATTTGTGGCCCTGGAGCACAAAACCAGTCTTAAGTCACTTGGGTATATTTGTAGCAATAGCCAAAAAAACATTGTATGGGTCAAAATTATAGATTTTTCTTTTATGCACAAAAATCATTAGGATATTAAGTAAAGATCATGTTCCATGAAGATATTTTGTAAATTTCCTACCGTAAATATATCAAAACTTAATTTTTGATTAGTAATATGCATTGCTAAGAACTTCATTTGGACAACTTTAAAGGCAATTTTCTCAATATTTTGATTTTGTTGCACCCTCAGATTCCAGATTTTCAAATAGTTGTATATCGGCCAAATATTGTCCTATCCTAACAAACCATATATCAATGGAAAGCTTATTTATTCAGCTGATGTATAAATCTCAATTTTGAAAAATTGACACTTAAGACTGGTTTTGTGGTCCAGGGTCACATATTCTGCAGGACCATATTCTGCATCCCTAATACCAGTACCTAAACTTAACAACTACCTTTCCATTAACAAGCAGCAAATTAAAAGTCGTAGTTAATGTTTTGTTAATAGTGAGAATTGGACCTTAAAAAAGTGTGACCATAAAATATTTACTTGAAGCACCTTTGAGATTTTGAGTTAACGTTCAAGTAAACTAACGACACATTCACATAATATGCAAGTAAACTGTTAAAATATTTCATATTTTTAGTAAGTGCTTTATTTTTCTGTATTTTTTTATTACAAAAACATTTAAATGAAATTATCATTATCATTTATATTGAAAATCATAATTGTACTGCAAAGGAGAAAAAATTATATTAATTTTAACAATAATTTATTTTGCAATTCACAATACTGTTTGTCTTAAATTATGTCCTTTCATTCAAACACTTGATGCTGTAAACTTCTCTCCACAAAAATGTTGGAAATTACGCAAATGTATAATGTTTATCTATTTTAATTTTACATTTAATTTGACTGATTATTAGCTTTTCATCAACTCATGAATGCCTTCACAAACCTCCAGGGTTTCATCTAAAAAAAAAAATAAAAAAAAATGAAACACTGTATACTAAAATCAATGGTTTTCACAACATTATTATATACAGTATGAAAAATGGATATATATTTTTTTTAGATTTCCTAAAGATTACATTTAACAGTGTTATTAAATTATTAATTTTTGAGACTTTAAGTGAGTTAAAGTCTCAAAAATGAGACTCAAGAATTTAAGTGTTAGATGATAAAGGTAATCTAAAATGTTAAAATAGTTGAAACATACATGAAAAATCAGATCCAATAACCAATAAAATAAAATAATATTAAATAAATAGACCTAAATAAATAAAACAACATTAATACAAACATCTAATAACAGCGAATAACCAATTTGCTACACCAGCATCCCTCATTTGCATAAAGTCGCAACCTCCAAAAGCATTTCAGTCTTGTACAACTGCAGGAAAACTCAATCCAGAAATGAAAACATCTAAGCAGGGCAATCAACAGGGCAACCAAGCCAAAAAGCTTCTCTATCACATGCCTTCTCAAGACCTTTTGAACAATGAAATGAATCGGTTTAATGTGGCATTTTCCACCATGCTGCTGTACGGTTGGCAGGGAGACTGCGTGGGCATCCAGTCAGTGCAGAGGCTGGGAACCATGCCTTCACTCATAATGAGGCACTCCACACAGCCTGCTGTGTCCTCTCAGCTAATCTTCCAGCGTGGAGAGCCATGACATCATCGCCGCTTTTGTTCTCATGGCAACAACGGAGACAATGTTTCATTAATACAGTAGCCATGGCGTTCATATGCAAATGGGTGCCTGTGAATGAACGTGCAGCAGGTGGAAAAGGAAGGAGAGCGCTATTCTGCGCTGGTCTAATGATAGCTCGTCTGCAGGAGACAACGAGAACCACGATGACATGTAGGCCACAGGCACAAGGTCCAATTTTGTCTCCTAGCTCAGAAAATCAATTACAGCGCAGAGAACGGAGGAAAAATAGCTCTGCAGTCTTGACAGGGCCACACGGCCGCAGGGTGAACCAAACGAGGAGCAGACAGATGAAGGTGACTGGGTTCTTCCCTCTCCATCATTCTCTCTAATAAGTGGTTTTGGGGAACAGGAGTTGGATGCCTAAACACTGCTGTAGACAGTGTTTAAAGATACATTAAGGGAGAAATGAGCCTTTCCCTTTCACCCACTCAAGATTAGACAAAACCACTGGAGCTGGAGGAGGGGGAGAGAGAGAGAGAGAGAGAGAGAGAGAGAGAGACGAGAGAAATATAGAGGACAGGCCAATGTTAGATGTGCTCCATCACAATGATGAACTGAAGACTGAACTGAAAAATGCCAGAATGAAAACATTACAGCCATTATAGAATAGAATAGAATAGAACAGAATAAAGAAACAATAAAGAAACTCATAATTATTTTCATGTTATTCATGATAAATCTGATAAATTGCAGAAATTAAAATTCTATACTCTTTTGTCTAAATTAATTAAATAACAATAACATCAAATTAAAACTAAAATCAATTGTTTTTTTAAATGCTACAAGTGAATTTAGGCATCACACCATCATAATGTACAGTATGAAATACTGGGTACTTAAAAATTTTGAGATTTGATAAAGATTACATTTAATGGTGCTATAAAATGTTTTTTATATATATATATCATTGACACTTTATAATACGTTTTTATTAAGTCATTAGTTCATGTGAGCTAAGAATGAAAATTCTAGTATTTATTGATTTTAGTTACTGTTCTATTCAACATTTACTAATACATTATTAAAAATCTTAACTATTATTATTATTGTTGTTAATATTAATTAATGGACCTGAGCTAATGTGAACTATTAACAAAGATTACAAAAAACTGCAACAAATTCATTGCTCATTGTTAGTTAATGTTAATGCATTAACTAATGTTAACTAATCAGACTTCATTGTAAAGTGTTACCGATTTATTTTTCACTGAGTGTTAGATGACAACAAAAATGATCTAAATGTAAAAATTCACAATATTTACAAAAATGCACAAATATTTTAAATATCTAAATTCAAAATAACAGAAATTAAATTTTTTTGAATAAACAATTTAAAATAACAAAAAAACAGAACATTGCAAAACAATACAATATCAACTCTAGAAAAAAATTAACACCCACAGTCTCTAACCCACAGATTTAACTTAAAGGGGTCATATGAGGCTGCTAAAAAGAACATTATTTGGTGTATTTGGTGTAATGAAATGTGTTTATGCGGTTTAAAGTTCAAAAAACACATTATTTTCCACATACTGTACATTATTGTTTCTCCTCTATGCCCCGCCTTTTTGAAACGCGTCAATTTTTACAAAGCTCATCGGTCTGAAAAAGTGAGGTGTGCTGTGATTGACCAGCTATCCAATGCGTTGTGATTGGCCGAATACCTCAAGCGTGTGACGGAAATGTTACGCCCTTACCATACTGTGATGATGCCGTGTCCCGGCCGGAGCGAAGAGACAAAAAAATTTTTAAACCCATTACAAACGAGGCATTTGTTCCATCCAGTGGGGACATAATTACTGATTATAATGACTTATACTGTCTTTACATATAAAAAACTTATACATAAAACCATGTCTGCATTTGTGATCAGAGAAATGACAAACTTTCTTTGCGTGAACATTTGGGCGGTGTTATTCAAATCTTCCCACACAGTGACGTAGACATGTGGGGGCGTGTTAGAACGAGCCGTTTTAGGTAGGCGTGGCTGACTTTTAACTTTTATAAAGAATATCTCTTTGGATTTGAGACTTTAGTCTTTGCAACTTTACAGATCTTCTTTATGCACCAAGAGCTTGTAACACTCCAAAGAAAAAGGAAAAATTTAAATCGCATCATATGACCCCTTTAAAAAAAACTAAACAATGATGTTCCAGCCAACTTCAAGGTATTCATTAGACCCAAAAAATAAAAACCAATATCAACCAAAACTGGGGAAAAAATCATTACAATTAGTTATAAAAATTTTATTTAAAAATGCTGTGTACTTTATGCTTGTTAGAGATTAGTGTTGTTAGCGTAGCCACAACTCAATTGATATTACTCAAGTCAAGTCTCCTACACGTTTTTTGTGAAGGACACAGTCACACACAAAATGCAGATTGTTCCAAAACGGTAACAGCTTGAGCTGAGGTCTGCTGTATATAATGGCAGAACTAAATGCTACACAGTAGAGCAAGTCAGCTGAACTGTCATGCAGCATCATATGCATGCCTCCACACGTGACCACAGACACCAGCAGACGACAGAGAGAGAGAGAGAGAGAGAGAGAGAGAGAGAGAAAGACCCCACCCACTCCACTCCTTATGAAATTCAGATCATATTTCACATCTCACAGCAAAACACGATCAGTGTGATCGATATGGATTTGGGGGAGAGCGGTTGTTCCATATCATATAAACCTGCTACAGACATGATATTCTCTGATACACACACCAATCCCACTGCATAGCCCATGCAGATCACTGTGACGTCGCATGCTGTGTGACTCAAGTGAGAAACAGTGTGTGTGTAATGTTAGTGAATTAGACAATATGTGAGTGTGTTATGTAATGCAGTGTGTTTGTTGCATGCTCCATCCCATCTGCAGCTTAGAGCTGTTTTTCGGCGAGTCGGCTAAGTGCACTACATTAAGCAAAACATGTCCTTCTATAACTCTAAACAACGTACATGTTATGGACATTGGAACAAGGAATCATTACCGCAGAGCTCTTCACAAGCACTAAGCATAATCCCTCTCAAGCATGATACAGAAAGGCTGAAAGTCTTACTTTCCATTATAAGAGTGCTTCTGAGTGCTTAATGGTTTAATATGCGAGTCTGGTACTAAAGAGACCAACACCCAGCGAAGCATGTTGTTGCACGGTGCTTTAATCAGTCCCATCTGTGAGGAATATTCCAGGTTTTTCCTCTTTAAAAGTTTTATCTAATATTTTTTTTTTTTAATGCACCAGGGATGCACAAACAGACAAACAAACAAATGAATAAATTCAACATTATGATAAATAATAATTTTGAGATAAAAAGTAAAAATGATAAAGTAAAAATTATGACAAAAATAAAAATGATGAGATACTAAGTCATAATTATGAGATAAAAAGTAAAAATGATGATAAAATCATAATTATGACATAAAAGTCAAAATTATGACAAAAAGTCAAAATGATAAAATACTAAGTCATAATTATGAAATAAAACTATAAATTATGTTTAAAAATCATAATTATGACAAAAGTCAAAATTATAAGAAAAAGTCAAAATTATGAAATAATAAGTCATAATTATGACATAAAAGGTAAAAACTATGATAACAAAATCAGAATTATGACATAAGTCAAAATTATGACCAAGTCAAAATTACGAAATACTAAGTCATAATTATGAGATAAGCAAAAATTATGAGAAAAGTAAAAAAGATATACAAAAATAATTATGACAAATATCAAAATTAAGATAAATCAAAACTATAAGTCAAAGTCAAAATTATGAGACACTAAGCCATAATTATTAGATTAAAAAGTACAAATTCTGATAAAAAAAACATAATTATAACATAAAAGTTGAAATTATGAGAAGCAAAATTGCAACTATGAGCTAAAACGAAAAAATTATCACTAAATAAATCATAATTACTAAGTCAAAATTATGATAAAAAGTCATAATTATGAAACAAGTAGAAAATATGACAACAAATATGAGATATAGAAATTATCATAAAATTATCATAATTTCATAAACATTAATATTTCTTCAAGATCAAACCAGCAAGTGTGTTAACAATCATGCAAAGCCTTTGAACAGCCATACCATATACCTACAGTTCTGAAACAAACCCCATGAGGCATTTTATACGAGATATATAGTTAAGTGCTGAACTCTACAGTGTGTTCTTGTCCAGCTTCAGTCTCTCAGCTGAATACACTGTTGATTGGTGCAGCGTCTGAAGGGCAGGCTCTCCACTCATGGATGGGCTCTGTCACTGCAGGAGGGACAGCAGTCTAGATTTATTATTCAAGATAATTGAGCTCTTATGAAAGCCGATGCTGACCTACATTCATTTGACTGGCTAAAATTTAAATGGCCTCTACCACTGCTAGCCTCTGTGACCACAATAGGTCAGGAGCAAAGGCAAAGCCAATCTTTACTGAACGCTGAATGGAGGAGCTGGAAAATTGGTTGCATCAAGCTGTTGCGTACAATAGCGCCTGCCATTTTGCTCGAAAGATCTGGGCAATCTGCCATGGTTGTACAGTTGTTTTCCAGTATTACATTACGTCATGCACTAGTTCTGCACATCTTTAACGATTTACTATTCCATATACAGTGTATTTTTATTGTGAAGTAGTTCAGCTTAACAGAAGTCTCTAAAAGTGCTTCTTATCGATCCACCAGTTCAAATTTACAACTCTGTGTGTTTGCAGGGTAAAAACATGGGTCGATTTTCACATTGGTCTGAACAGGCAAAAACAGGCTTATTGAAAATGCACATTCATTCTCTGCCAGCAGGTGGCGCTTTCAGAACGGCAGAAATATAACTTTCCCCGGTAACGGCAGTGCACAAAAGCAGCAGTGGACATTAAAACATGCAGAGCTCGTGTTTATTTAATTAAAGAGCAGGTCATATAGGTTTTTGAAAAATCTCTCTTTTGCAGTTTATAACGTAGCTATCATTAAATGAAAACAATCTGCAAAGTTGTTAATCAAAAAAGTGCATGATAAATAAAGATATTGTCTTTCAAAAGAGAGAGTCGATTCTGAATTGCCGTAACGAGTCTCATATTTTCGAATCTTTTGCCTGTTACCGGTATAC
>NW_015641608.1:10079-31519 GCF_001515625.1 Sinocyclocheilus rhinocerous | reverse complement strand
ATGCATTCTGACAGCTCTCTGACCCTCCCATAGACAGCAAGGGTCCTTACACGATCAACATCCAGAGACGTAGCAAGGAGATTGGTAAAATAGTCCATGTGACATCAGGGGTTCAGCCATAATTTTACGAAGCTACGAGAATACTTTTTGTGCGCAAAAAAAAACAACTTTATTCAACAATTCGTCTCCTCCGCGTCACCCTGTAGCACCATTTTGGAGAGTATCCGCTGGACGTAAACAGCGTATGCTATTCTGTGTCAGCCGCACCACACGGATACTCTCCAAAATGGTGCTACGGTGACGCATAGGAGACGAATTGTTGAATAAAGTCGTTATTTTAGTCACGTTAGCACTCGGCTAACGTATCCACTATTATTGTTTTAAGTGTTCACAGTTTAGCAGCTAAACTTTAGCTGTGGGAATTCGCTTGCATAAGTGTTTTTGTATTTTATGTCATTATTATAAGAACGGATTGGAGCACTATATTATTGTTTTGTGTAAAGGTGCTTTGTCAATGGGAGCGCTGCTAACTTGCTCAAGGAATCCTCTCTGTGCCAACCACAACAGGCTTGACCAGCTGACCAATCAGAGCAGAGTAGGTTTATGGAAGGGATGGGTTTGCTCCGAACTTGTTTTTTTTTCTTTTGCGTACAAAAAGTATTCTCGTAGCTTCGTAAAATTATGGCTGAACCCCTGATGTCACATGGACTATTTTACCAATCTCCTTGCTACGTCTCTGGATGTTGATCGTGTAAGGACCCTTGCTGTCTATGGGAGGGTCAGAGAGCTGTCAGAATGCATAAATATCTTAATTTGTGTTCCGAAGATGAAAGAAGGTCTTACAGGTTTGGAACGACATGAGGGTGAGTAATTAATGACAGAATTTTCAGTTTTGGGTGAACTATCCCTTTAATGAATCATAGCCTTTTGAAGTTTAATCATCACATTAAGCCATATCGCAATTCTGGTCTCTCTGTCCTCAAATTTTCTTGAAATCATAATTAAGACTTTCTTATACAATTTAAGACTTTCTTAAACAATTTAAGACTTTTTATGGTCTTAACTTTGATACAACTACATTTAAGACTTTTTAAGGACCCACAGGAACCCTGAGTAATACTGTGTAATATTATTACAATTTAAAATAAACGTTTCATATTTGAATATATTTTAAAATGTAATTCATTCCTGTGATGGCAAAGGTCCATAGGTCCTCATATGGCTTGTTAACTGAGGGGTGTTACAGAGTATTAGTTAAATATAGCTAACAAAATATATATTGTGTGTTTGATTGGTCCAGACGCTACACTATTATCAATATTGAAAACAACTGGGAAGCCTAACATTTTTGTGGAAACCATGATACATTTTTTTCAAGATTTGTTACATAATAAATGTCTTTGTGTTCTTGCTAAATATTAATTTCCTTTTAAAATTTTACTGACCTCAAAGTTTTGAATGGTAGTGTACAAAAGCTTAGCACTGAGGTGCGGTTATATTAAAATCCCCTTCCAAAGGAGTTTTGAATAAGTAATAGATTTAAATACATTTGAATAATTTTTGGTCTCCTGTCTGTGATCATTAAATAGCGCTGATTTGGCCTCTACACAGAGCTTCAGAGAGGTGACTGAGGAAGAGGAGGAGGAGAGAAAGAACGGATTAAATGCTCTCAAGAGCGATGCAAATGAGAGGGAAGGGGTGATTTTGACAGCTCCCGGTCAGGAGGGCTTGACAGACAATGCGGATGGGGAGAGACTTTGTAGGCTGTTAGCCTTCTGTGTAAGATAAAATTATCTGAGAAAAGGACTTCATTATTCTAGTAGTGCTTTGTGAGCTTCTCAAGGCGACAATTAGCATGACATGCCATTATAGCTGCTCTTTTGTTCTGCTTTAGCATACATGCGGTGTTGTTTTCGACCATCAGTATTCTGCTCAATGCTTTGTATCTATAAAAACGAGCAAGCTAAAGGCAAAATATTCTGCCCTAGACCCTCCATGACATCAGCGTTTGTCTCACCCGGTCAAAATGTGATTGCTGCACACTACGGTGCACTCCCTGAACCGGGGAGAAAAAACAGTCCACAGGGTTGAGGGGGGGAAACACTGCCATCATGAATACTCATCAGATGCAGACTTAGGCTTCATTTGGAGACACGTTCTCTCTTTCTCAAATCAAACTTTCTTTGTAAAAGAATTAAAAGAAAATTTCACAGTGCCTTCATTTGCCAGCATACCATTTGTTATGCTAATGCTAATGCTAAGTTGAAAACTAGACATCATGAAATGTGAATGTGTGTCCTACCTTCAGTAAAGCATTCAGTCGTTCACAAAAAAAGGGGTGTGGTCGGGCTTGGCCTTCTGGGATAGCCTACTTCAGACAAACGGAAAGATACAGGTTAACATGACACAAACAGCAGTACGTTCTGTGATTTCTGACAAAGCAGCACTAACAGCATTGAACTACACTAGAAGTCAAGCGCTGTGGAGATGGCATTATCTTCTCAGCATGGACGTCTCTCCATGAGCCCATGGTTAAGCTCCTAGGTGAGCTTACTGTACACAGGAGTCTATAGTTAAAGCTGTGACTCTAGTAAAAACACAGCTCAGACTCACAATGGCAACAACCTCACACTTACAGGAGCAGTATATAATTTCCTTCACAGCAGGTGGTCCCTTAAATCCAGGAAATCCAGAAGGTTATCATTAGCAATATATAGAGAAGACTGAAGCAAAGTCTGTCTAAAAAAGCAGCAAAGGTCCAAATTATGGTGACATTTCCATGCAAAATCCTTACACAATACCATAGGGTAGATAACATACACTATTGTTTAAAAGAGTGGGGTCAGTAAGATTTTTTTTTTTTTTTACATTTTTGAAAGAAGTATCTTATGCTGACCATTACTTAATTTATTTGATTAAAATTACAGTAAAAACAGTACTATTGTAAAATATTAATACATTTAACATTTTCCATTTTAATATATTAAAAAGTAATTTATTACTGTGATGGCAACGCTTAATTTTCAGCAGCCATTACTCCAGTCTTCAGTGTATATTACAAATATAACACATTATAAATGTCTTTACTGTAATTTCTGATCAATTTAATGAGTCCTTGCTGAACAAAAGTTTATTTTAACAAAAAATAGTGTATAAACAATATACCAATGATACAATGAACTGAACAGAATATTATGTTACTGAAAGATTAGATTTAGGGTTGAGTTACACTGAAATCTAAAGCACAGCAGACTGATGACTTTGTTTAGAGACTAAAGCATTTTGTTAATTCATATTCATTTGCATACAGATACTGCCAAATGTATCATGTAACAGAGCAAAATTGGAGAATGCTTAAAAGGAGACAGAAGCATATAAACACTGATCTGCTTCATAAAGCAATCTACAAGACGACAACATGAAACCAGCAATAAATGCTAACCAAAATTCATTCACTTCAACACTACATCATAGTAATGGTGCATTATGGTGATGTATATTAAAAGCTAAACAAACACAAACACAAACAGACAGACAGTTAGAAAGACTTTAAAACAGTGTGGCATAATTTATTCAGCCAGAACAATAAACCAGATTATGGGGTCCCTCAGAGTTTTCCAGGGGGTCTGTGAAGAAGACTATAGCAATAAATAAATAAATACTCACACAATCTGATAAGCATTTTATAATGTAGCCTACTAATATAAGTTGATTCTCTTAATAAAAAAAATAATAGGCTAAATAAATTTAACTGGCTTACTTTAAAAACCTAGCTTATATTTGGGACTCAGTTCGTAGGTACAGGTTAGACATTTTTATGATCACGCAGTTGTTAAGATGCTAGACAAGAGTCTGATAAAAGCATGTGATCGAACTCCACATTGTTCAATTTTGTTGTCAATCATGACAAGGAGAGCCGTCAAGGAAAAACATCATGTGACCAATGTAAGCAAATACTGGATGCTGTGGATGTGATTGTCCAATAGAATGAATGGACTCAAATAGCGTCCAATCAGAGGAGAGCTCGGGCTTGCTATAAAACCCCAACAAAGCCGCTTATTTCTGGACACCATTATCAGTCTTGTGTGGGTTCTGGTGGACTTTAGGAAGGATTAATAACGCTTCCCCAAAGAAAATCAGTGTAAGGTATGGATTTTGTTTGAGATCATTCAAATCAAGCCTTTATTATTATAATATTCAGAAAATATGACGTGATAACGCTGCCAGATCAATTTACAAAAACATACATTTGTGGGCTATATTAATGATTAAAGTATGATCAGGAATGCTTCGATATTCAAAGGGTCGTCGCGTATTTAAGCTCTGCTGGCAATTTGCAATGCGCCGTTTATGTTTTCCTAAACTCTTTAAACGTGTAGAGAGCATAGTAATGTCAATTTAAACGCTTTAAATGGTATGCCGGCCAAAAGAATGCGGATGCGTGCATGACAATGTGCTTTTGTCCCAAACATCAGCAACGACCTTGCAGTCAGCCTCCTTCTCTGCAAGGTCTTTGGAGACGTTGCGCATTACGCATTCGCATGCTTCAAAGAGTAATAAATGATTCCCATACAAGACCTTCGTAATGCACAGAAGGCATTACATGACGTGCAATATCTGCATGCATTTGAATGCATTAATGACGCGTCATTTATCGGACGCGCGCTCCACATTCCATCATATTTACTGCCCTGCATGACATAACACGTCACCGAGCACATTTGTCGTCATACTACGACCGTTTGTTGCTGTAACGGTTCAAGCGAATTTAAACGAATTCCTCCGTTTTAGAAAATGCGCTTTAATGCTGTTACGTCATTATTAATGCAGCTGAGGGGCTGGCTTTGTCCTTCCTTGTGCTCGAATCGGATTTGAATTCGCCTTTAATTAAAATTCCTTGTTTCCAAACATTTGCACCAGGTAGACGCAACCATGCCTTTCGGTAACACTCACAATCAGCTGAAGATGAACTTCACCGCTGAGCAGGAGTATCCCGACCTCAGCGAGCACAACAACCACATGGCGAAGGTGCTGACGCTCGAGATGTACGCAAACCTTCGGGACAAACAGACCTCCAGCGGATTTACCGTGGATGACGTCATTCAAACCGGGGTGGACAACCCAGGTAAACGACCCGTCTTCAGAATGCCAGAGTACCATTGTTTCAGCCGGCGCTTGGGTGCAGGGTGACCAAATGTCGAAGGATTTGATTTGCAAATTTGAGTTTTGCGGCTTGTAATCCATATGTGTTAGAAAAGTGGGAGGAAAGTGTCCAAAAATGTGATGACTCATCATGCACTACCAATCATATAACATTACTCTAGAATGAGAATGTCCCTCCACCTAATAGCACCTGCAGCCAACTAGCAAGTTTTATTTATTTATTTTTAATCGCCAAGCTGTCACAAATCTACCATGAATAACGAACAAATGCAATTTTCAGACTACAATATAGTACATATAATTGGTGCTTTTCATTATTAGTTATCAAAGTAAATTAAAAAGGCGGCACAGGCTACACTTTCAAGCTCTTTGAAGATGAAATGGCTTTAATATATTTCTAGTTGGCTGGTCTTTGAAATAGAAATTGAGCAGGTAAAATCATGATTCCTGGCTGTGCTGTAATGATGCAGTTTGCTAATAATAGGCATAATTCAGTGGGTTTCTAAATACTTTACTAGTAATGCATTAAACAATTTGTGTAATGGGCAAAATTTTGAATGACAACATTCATCGTGATGTGATAAGTGCATAGCTTAATTGTTAAAAGCAGGACAGATATAAGCTTGAATATCAGTTCTGAATCTCTATGGAGTCCAGATACTCTTGCACATTTGGGCTTAGTGCGTTCAAAAAACGTACATTTAGTACGTACGTAATATTCAATGCTTTCTTGGGCCTGTTGTGTCAAACGAAGAGACACTGAACCTAGTTGCACTCTATTGTACTAACATTCTGATTTGCATCCTTGATTTGCGTCCTTTGCTGCTTCCTCATGCCACCTGATGGCTAATGCAAGTTGTTGTTGTTGTTGTTGTTGTTATTATTATTATTATTATACAAAAGACGCATATGTGAACGGCCCCTAAGGTGTTATATGTGTGAAGTCCAACAAAAGAGTTATTGTCTTCTTGAATCTCATGATTTCTGCAAGACCAACCATGCGATAATAAACATGATGTGTGGCTATATTAAGCCTTTGCCTGTGACAATGTGTTTGCTGTTGGTGTGAAAAGTTTCCAAAAATTGTCACCACCATGCTGATCTTTTGTGTTCCAGGTCATTCATCATGACGGTGGGCTGCGTTGCTGGAGATGAGGAGACGTATGAAGTGTTCAAAGATCTCCTGGACCCCATCATTGAGGACCGCCACGGGGGATACAAACCCACAGACAAACACAAGACTGACCTGAACCCAGACAACCTCCAGGTACACCGCGACTGTCTGGTGCATCTAATTGGGTTTAACATTTTAAAATAGTATCCTGTTAATTTGGTGGTGCTTTTAATAGGGTGGGGACGACCTTGACCCCAACTACGTCCTGAGCTCCAGAGTGCGAACTGGCAGGAGCATCCGTAGCTTCTGCCTCCCTCCTCACTGCAGCCGTGGGGAGAGACGGGCCATCGAGGGTCTGTCCGTTGAGGGTGAGCTCGTCTTGGCATCTGTTTTCATAGGATGCACATGATTCATAATTGGTCGTTCAAGAGGTGTGGGTGGAAACGAGTGATTGAAGCATCCACTCTGTAATGATGCAGTTGTGTTGTGGTTTTCACAGCTTTGGGAGTCCTTGATGGCGATCTTAAAGGAAAGTACTATGCCCTCAAGGACATGACAGAGGAGGAGCAGCAGCAGCTGATTGATGACCACTTCCTATTTGATAAGCCTGTGTCCCCACTGCTGCTGGCCTCTGGGATGGCCCGTGACTGGCCCGATGCCAGAGGGATCTGGTGAGTGAGACCGGCCTTTTGGGTCCATTACTCTTCTTTGCATTAAAAGGAATATTGAAGTTTTCCTTACTAAATGGATACATTTAAGTGCCATCTTCTTAATACTTGGATGATTTATTATTATTATTATTATTATATAAATTTATTTCTTATATGGAGATTACTACTACTACTACTACTAATAATAATAATAATGTTTTTAATGGATAATTCCAGCTTGATATGAAAAGTAATGTTGGTATTTTGTACCTTTTTATATTTATTGTATGCATTTAGGTACTATCTTTAATATATTATAAAATTATATACATTTTCTCTTTTTCATTTACCCTTTATTAAAATGATTGGTTTTGTAGTAGGTTTTTATAATTTCATTTTTTTTTTAATTTAATGTTTTATTTTGGAGTAAGATTAACTGATAAGAAAACATCCATGTTGGTGCTAATATATTATGGTTTGTATTATGTTTTATTATAAAATGTGTATTTTATATTAGAAAATGGATACGTTTGGGTGCCATCTTAATATAATATAACATTAAAGAATTGATTTGTTTGTCCAGTATAAAGATTATTTGTTTTTTGCTTTATTCATTTATTACTAACAACAATTTATCGAGTGATTTCAACTCGACATGAAAAATTTGGTGCTAAGATAAGAAAAATATAGAGATTGATATGATATAGTACAGTGAACATTTGAAGTGCATCAAAAGTTAATCAAAGTTGTCCTAAGACAAGAACGCATTTTGGTTTTAGGACAACTTTGATGAAAGGTTTTGATCCACTTTAAATGTTGACTAGTATATTTTAAACAAAGTCCCTTTTAAGGCAGGTCACGTCACTCAGCGGCCATCTTTGAAACGCCTCTCGGGCAAGCAAGTGCAGCTCCGATCTCTTTGAATGGGGAAACATCAAATTCTCCAAAACTGGTCTCCAGGCTTACGATTAAATTTCATATTTGAAATCACCTATAAAATCTGACAACAGCTGTATCATGTTTATTTTGCTCAAATAGCGTTATAAAAAGCTTATTTTTCAGGCTAGATCAGCCAGTGCGCATGCGCAGTCCTAACCGCATGTCTCAGAGTGTTGATGGTTTCTATAGCAACCGGGACTTCTAACAGCAGCTGCAGTGACGCGCTGACCTTACGATTAGCGATTGGCTCTTTTGCTCAGAAGGCGGGGCTTCGTTTGATAGAGCGGCCATATTGAGCGTTGCATTTTTCCCCATTCAAAACTATAGGAGTGACACGTCTTGGGTATTCTATAGTCTTTGTTTTAAATGACTAAAATATGATTCTTCATAATGCTTTATAGGCACAACGACAACAAGACATTCCTGGTCTGGGTGAATGAGGAAGACCACCTTCGCGTTATTTCCATGCAGAAAGGTGGCAACATGAAGGAAGTCTTCAATCGCTTCTGCACAGGCCTCACAAAGGTTGGTTTTTAATCAATCCGAGCTCTTCAGCATTGCCAGCATCTCCAGTGTTGGCATGTTGTTAAATCCTAACTTGTTTGTCCTGCAGATTGAGGAGTTGTTTAAAGAGAAGGGCCACGAGTTCATGTGGAACGAGCACTTGGGCTACGTCCTAACCTGCCCCTCCAACCTGGGCACAGGGTTGCGTGGTGGCGTTCATGTCAAACTTCCTAACCTCAGCAAGCATGAGAAGTTTGGCGAGATCCTCAAGCGACTGAGGCTCCAAAAGCGTGGAACAGGTACATGTTCACCTGCAGTTCTGTTACATGTACCGGATGTAATCTGCAGTACTAAACTTGCTCTTGTCTCCAGGTGGAGTTGACACTGCTGCAGTAGGCGGTGTCTTTGACATCTCCAATGCAGACCGTCTGGGCTTCTCTGAGGTTGAGCTGGTTCAGATGGTAGTGGATGGAGTTAAGCTGCTTATAGAGATTGAGAAACGCCTGGAGGCAGGCCAGTCAATTGGTGACCTTATGCCTGAGCAGAAGTGAACACTTCGTGACTCCTAACTTAACTCCTTCCCTGCCTCCACCAGTCCTCCTTTCCTCCAGTACCAATAATCTTAACTACGTCAAGGAACATACACTCCACCCAAACGGTAGTGGCACTAAAGTTAGACGAGTCTTCCATCAGTGTGAAGGATTTTGTATCTCAAACTTCCTGCAATGTTGAAGATGGAGCTTAACACCAGAAATAAAGTCTCTTTGGCCCATGGAGTTTCTTGTGCATGTGTTATTGTTAAAAGATCAACTAAATTTAGTTTGCTGTAGTTTTCAATCCATCACCTCATTTACTTTGATTCTGCATGTGTCCAGATGCCAGAAACAAAGGCACTGTTGTTTAGGTGGTGTTCTAGCGTTATTTCGGAGGTTTAGTTTGTATTTACAGACCTGTTAAATGTTTTTAATTTGGTGGTGTTTGTAACGTGTAGGATAATCCCAGCACTTTAAGGTCATTTTATAGGTAGACTAAGGAGGTCATTATTTGCTTTAGAGAAATTAAAGGCTCACAAACAGGCCCTTTGTTTTTAGCTTTATTTTTTTTTTTTTTTTTTTTTTTTTTTTTCAAGAGACAGTAGCTCTCTTTGCATTTTAAGTATTCTAGGCTTTATTTACTTCCACTTTTAATTATTTTTCTTTGCATTTATAAAAAGCATAGGTTTTGGAAAAAAAATTCCACCCTTTTAGGTTGCTGTCAAAACGGTCTTGTACTGCCACCTAGTGTCCATAATGGGAGATTAATCCAAAAGAACTATACTTGTATCTTTATTGCGCTTGTTTTGGTCGTTTTTAATGCTGGCTTTGTTCTAAATTGAGAACCATTTTGCGGAAACCATGAATGCAGCTTACTTTACAAGCATTCATTACAGTAGTCTTCCCGTATACGACAGGTTTAGTCAACGCTGAAAGAAGGAAATATAATTTTGTTTCGGAGACGTTTGAACAACGAAGGTAAACTCTTCGATATTTTAGTTGCATATACTATCTTAGGTAGTTGGGTAACACCAACATTGAAAAACGTCTCAATCTCTATAAAATTATAGTTAAAACAAACTACTATGGTTGGCCAGACTATGACAGCGCAGAGAAAAGTAACATGCACCATATGACATCAATACAAGTTCAGCCACCATCAATATATATGTTTTTTAAGCTGAATAACAAATATTTAGCTATTTAATTTAAAATACACTGAATAATATTAAGTCAAACTATTATTTCGAACCTTATTACACCTAATGAAAGAACATCCGGGTCAAAATTATCCGGGCTGAATTAACATTCAGGAGCACTTGATAATTACAGACGGATAAGCATTGAAACGGAACTCTTCAGTTGGTAGATCTCCAGCATGATGTGGTTACTCCTCCCACACTCAGTATGAGATCTGGGGTGCGTTCCCCCTAAGCATTGGTTGCAGCAAGTTCCACTGAACTCTATAGTAATGATGGAACTAGTGTCATTAGTTGCATTTGAGTACAGGGCTGAATTTGTTGTGCCCCAAATATAGTGCTTTATTTTCAGCTAAAGAACTTCTCATCTTACCTCAATATATACTTTCCATCAGCTGTCAATGGGTGTTGCTTCTAGCAACCAGATACGACTACAACGTTGGCTGTTTTAGGCCACTAAAAAGCATAAAACTGGATTCAAAAATCGATTTCCAAAGCAAAAGCAGAGAGGGAGAGACTGAGCAATGAGCATAACACAAAGTGACACGATTTCTTGCTACGACTCATTTCTTTTTATGTTGTCATGTATAGAACACAAGGTGCGAGTCACTGTATTTCACAGAAGCCCACACGGGCAGTTTAGTCGAACAGCATCGAGTCAAGCAGGTCTCCTCTCCTGTCCTCATCACAGTATTTACAAGGTTAAACTCCACAATAAAGCTCTTCACTGCCTTAACGGCAGATTATAAAAATCAATTCACATGACTAAAAACTGGAGTGGAGTGGAATGGGCTGGTATAATATAAAGAAACTTTTAAAAACAAAACAAAAAAGTTTAAAATAAATGTAAATGCAGAGAAAATTTTCAGCTTAATTCATCAGAGCCATGGAACTCTAGCCAAACCCTCTACAGACAACAAACTGACAAAAACGTATAGTGTCAATCACCGTAAGCTAAATACTTACTGATTTCATAAATGATGGTTCTGATGGTTCATCTCAATCTTTCTAACACTTCACACACACACTCTTCAAAACACTCTTATGCTGTGAAAAACTCTTCTCAGCACTTCACACTTCTGTATGATGCTCACTGCAGTGAAAAAAAAAAAATTTACACTCATACATAAATCCCATACGCAACACATACACTTTCACTTATATGCACCTTTATGAATCATATACATGCCCATCAGTGGTTCTGATGGTTCATCTCAATCTTTCTAACACTTCACACACACACACACACACTCTTCAAAACACTCTTATGCTGTGAAAAACTCTTCTCAGCACTTCACTCTTCTGTATGATGCTCACTGCAGTGAAAAAAAAATACTGTCCTCATCACAGTATTTACAAGGTTAAACTCCACAATAAAGCTCTTCACTGCCTTAACGGCAGATTATAAAAATAATTTCACATGACTAAAAACTGGAGTGGAGTAGAATGGGCTGGTATAATATAAAGAAACTTTTAAAAACAAAAAAGTTTAAAATAAATGTAAATGCAGAGAAAATTTTCAGCTTAATTCATCAGAGCCATGGAACTCTAGCCAAACCCTCTACAGACAACAAACTGACAAAAACGTATAGTGTCAATCACCGTAAGCTAAATACTTACTGATTTCATAAATGATGGTTCTGATGGTTCATCTCAATCTTTCTAACACTTCACACACACACACACACACTCTTCAAAACACTCTTATGCTGTGAAAAACTCTTCTCAGCACTTCACTCTTCTGTATGATGCTCACTGCAGTGAAAAAAAAATATTACACTCATACATAAATCCCATACGCAACACATACACTTTCACTTATATGCACCTTTATGAATCATATACATGCCCATCAGTTTATTGGATTCCTCAGTCATAGATCAGAATAATCGCAAACTATTTATATTTTGTTCTCTGCTCTCATATACTTCCAGTTTATACACTCGTTTTTGTAGATATAAGCTATAAAATTCACACACAAGTCCTTTGTTTTAAGCTTACATAACCTCAGCTCTCATTCATCCAGTTCAATTCCAAGTATAGAGAATCTCTCTCTCTGACAAAGAGCACAGCCTGCCTTGGTCTTCTCTGCAAAGCATCATGGGTAAGCAACTACAAATAGAGAAAAGCTCGTGTCAGTGATTAGTGCTTGATCCCCAAAGTGTGATGTACAGCTATAATACATTTAACATGGATACAAGAGAGCGTGCGAGGAGTGGAGTGGGAGATACGGAGGCCTGGTGGCTGAGCTGATGGGGGCAGACAGAGAAACCTGAGGCTGCTTGTTTGGCCTGGTGCTCGCTGGAGAGTGTGTTTGAGTAGTGCGGTTAATAGTGCCTCCAGGTTCAGGGTTTAGCAGCTTCAGCCCTTCTGTGGTCCAAGTGGCACATAGAGGTGAAAGACGGAGGTTCAACACCTCGAGACATCAGTCCGGTCGGTCACCCACGAGAGAGTTACGCCAGAGACCTCTGACATGGTTTTATTCTGCGGTAAAGCTACAGAGAATCAAATAATAAAAATAATTTAAAAATATATATTCAAGAAGGATTCATTACACTGATCAAAAGTGAAAGATATTTATATTGTTACAAAATATTTCTATTTCAAATAAATGCCGTTCTTTTGAACTTGTTATTCATCAATAAACCTTTACGGTTTCCACAAAAATATTTAGCAGCACAACTGATAATAATAAGAAATGTTTCTTGAGCAGCAAATCATCATATTAGAATCATTTCTGAAGGATCATGTGAAACTGAAAATAGAGTAATGGCTGCTGAAACTTCAGGTTTGCATCATAGGAGTAAATAAAAGATACTCTACTGCTATATCCCGTGTGTGCACCTACCCCTAATAGGTTCCGTGGCACATAGCCCTCTTTGTCATTGAGTTTACTCCACCACCACTCTGTCTCGGTATCGTCCTTCCTGCGTAGGACAGTAATGGCATCACCCTCCTGAAAGGAAAGCTCATCTGTGCTCTGAGCCTCATACTCCCACAGCGCGTACACAACTCCCTTATTCATCACTCCCAACTTCTCCTGCACACCTGTAAACACAGAGAGAAGGCAAGGTAATATCTCATTCAGTATGATATTACAGCATTAACATATGCACCACACAAAAAAACAATGACATCTAATTATACTGGTGAGTACTGAGAAATACTATTTATTTTATTACTTTTTAAAAGTTTAGGGTCTGTAAGATTTTAAAAAATATTTATAAAAGAATCTCACCATGTCTGCATTTATCTGATCACAAATATAGTAAAATATTATTAAAGATTAAAATAAATGTTTTCTATCTTAATATATTTTTAAATGCAATTTATTCCTGCGATGGTAAAGCTGAATTTTAAACTCCAGTCTTCAGTGTCACATGATCCTTCAGAAATCATTCTAATACGCTGATTTGATGCTCAAGAAACATTTCTTATTATCAGTGAAAACAGTTGTGCTACTTGATATTTATGTAGAAAATCTGATACTTTTTTCAGAATAGAAAGAATAGAAATCTTTTGTAAAACTGTCTTTACTGTCACTTTTTATAAATTTAATGTGTCCTTGCTGAATAAATGCATTTCTTTAATATATATATATATATATATATATACACGGACTCAAAACTTTTGAATGGTAGTGTTCTTGATATGTTAATGGGATTTCTGGAGAATTCTTACATTGATTACGACTAAAAGCTGGACAATGGGCAAGTAGTGATGAAAAAAGTGAGGCTTTTTAAATTTTTGAATCAGGTGATTCCCAATTCTAAGTGCTCTAAACTCTGTACTCTGAGGACATCTGCTGGTTAAAGCAGTGTAAATATAATGAGAACTTGGCAAAAACGTTCAATGACATTTATACAAAAAAACTATAATATCACTAAATATCAAAGTGAAGTTATCTGTATATGTAGCCTTTTATTCATTTGTAGCTTTATTTGTGTTTGTAAAAAAGCATTTTAGTTCTTTTTTGGTTTGATATTGTCATCTTATACAGAGATTTTCCTAAACTGAGACTTAAGACTCTCAATCTTTTGTAGAGTAACTTGCATTTAGATTTGATCCTAAAACTGCCTCCACTTTCACATTAGATTCAACAGAGTTCTCAAAATGGATGGTATGAGAGCACAAAATCATTCTGAGGAAAAGGCACTCTTACCATAGAGAAACTGTGAGCACTGTATGTAACCCTCCTCCATCTCCTCACATTTGTCTGCTGCCGTCTCTACATCGCTGATAGTGGTGGCAAAGATGGCAGCACCAGACTCCACCAGTATCTTACACAGGTGCACGCTGTTACAGGAGGCGGCACAATGCAAGGGCGTCCTACACACACAAACACACATCAGTGGGTGTCTACTCAACACCTGTTAGTTTGAACAGACTGATCAATCTCTTTCACACTGACAGACCCATCAAAGTGTCCTCACCAGCCATCACTGTCAGCTGCATTCACATTAACACCAAAGTCCAGCAGGAACTTGACGATGTGGTGGTGTCCGGCACACACTGCGTTATGGAGGGGTGTGATGCCCTCATCATTAGGGGTGCTGGGATTGTCAACCTTTAAAATGAGAGGAATTAAATAAGAATTTGTTCATTAAAAAGGGCAAAATAAAGCAGTGTGTAAAGTGTGTTCACATGGCATACCTCATAGATTATCCTTTGTACATGGTCAAACTCGCCCTCCAGTGAGGCATCCAGCAGCAGAGCGAGTGGGTTGAACTTCACTCTAAGGCCGTGACCCGTCCGCTCCGAGTCGGGTTTCTTTAGGTTCGTGCGTTTGCCCTGTTGAGGACATGGACCATTAGGCTTTGTTCACACAGCACAAAATCTGATTTGCTTTTCAAATCTGCTCTTTAGGACTGATCATCCTCCACACTGTTGGAAGCAATATAATCTAAATTGTTTGTTCAGACACTGTTGTAGATATCTGGTGTATCTAACCTATATCAACTACTAATGATGTAAACACATTAACAAGGCCTTATTGTAAAACTTAATGTGGCTTTCTGATACAGCAAATGAGAGCAATTGTCATTGTGAGAGGAGATGGAAACTAGAAAGGCAAATGTGAACACAAGTGACATTTCATATATTTATACTGCTGTCGAAATGAGTGTATTTGGACATAGACGATGTAGCACACTTACACCACGTTCAAAAGTGTGGGGTGAATTTTTTCATGTTTTTGAAAGAAGGCTTAACAGTAAGGGTGTAATGGTACACGTATTCATACCGAACCGTTTCGGTACGGGTCTTTCGGTTCGGTACGCATGTGAACCGAACGAATACAGTTTTTTTTTTTTTTCTCCGGAAATTCAAATAATAAATGGCGTTTTGACAGTCTTTGATGTGGCATGACAGATCGCTGTATAAACGCCTTGGAGAGCCGCTTCTGGGACTGTTCAGAAACGTAATCCCAACACAAGCACTAACTAGAGCGGCTGCGATCAGCTCCGGTTCCGGTGTCTGAGCCGTGACGCCCTGCAGATTTGTGCAGAGCGGAGCGAGAGTGAACGTGATCATTCCTTCCTCTGTACTACTAGTTTTAATGCGAATAAACTAGTGTTTTTACTGTATTTTTGATCAAATAAATGCAGCCTTAGTGAATTTAAGAGACTTCTTTAAAAACATGTAAAAAATCTTACAGACCCCTACACTTTTGAACAGCTGAGCAACTTGTTCAGTAAACCATTTAAAAAAAAAAAAAGTTTTTCCCCCTGCTGTACCGAAATCATACCGAACCGTGACGTTAAAACCGAGGTACGTACCGAACTGTCATATTTGTGTACCGTTACACCCCTACTTAACAGTAATAATGTGAATTATTACTACAAACTACAATATTTTTTTCTTTTTCAATCTCTTTTAAAATGTCATTTATTCCTGTGATGGCAAAGCTGAATGTTCAGCATCATTACTTCAGTCTTCAGTGTCACATGATCCTTCAGAAATCATTCTAATATGCTGATTTGCTGCTCAAGAATCGTTTATTATTATAGTTTTGCTGCTTAATTCATATTAACTTAACCATGATACATTTTTTCCCCAGTTTTTTTTAATGAATAGAACATTTAAAAGAACAACATTCATTTGAAATAGAAATCTTTTGTAACATTATAAATGTCTTTACTGCCAATATTCCTCAGTTTAATGTATCCTAGCTGAATAAAAGTATTATTTTCTATTACTGACACCAAACTTTTGAACAGTAGTGTAGTATGTCTGTTACATTTGCGTTGTTACCCGAATGATGAGAAAACTACAAGATGTGACCAAAATAGGCATAAACAAAAAAATCTTAATTTAATCACATACTTTCTCATTTGTAATTTGAAATGGGTTAGTAAATATTTTACTAATGGTTTTAAATGTAGTTTTTACACACACACACACACACACACACACAAAAGCAATTAAAAATAACTAACGTAATAATTGAAGATTTGAGAGATAAGAAAAAGGTGGCATTCTGATTTCAATTTCAAGTCTCCAAAATTAATTAATTAAATAAATAAATAAATATATATACACTATATTACAATTAGTATATCTAAATAACAATATATTATTATGCAATAATGATGATGATTATTATTATATTTAAAACAGTAAATGTTGCCAAAAGGCAAAAACTGCAGTGCAGGAAACTTGGGATTCATACACAAGGTTGAGTTTGTGTGAGGCTGTGTATCAGTAAACTGACCATGGGCTGGGATGAGGGACAGGTGTCTGCTTCTTCAGGTGTGTTGGCCTCAGCTACAGGACTTGGCAAAATTGCTAATGTTTCTCCAGGATTATTGTTATTCTCTTCTGACGGTTCTGGTGCTGGAGGGGTCAGCATCTCAGCCACTTGCTCTGGGGGCTCATTATCATTGGCATCACCTTGCGGGATAACATCCTCAGCAACAGAGCCCTCCGAGGGCACGATGGGTGTTTCTGAAGGTTGATTCCCATTGTCTACATCAAAGAGCATTTCACCTGTGGCCGTGGAGGGCTGGTAGAATGGAGTCACTCCTCCACCTCCACTCACATCGCCCATTCCTCCTTCCATCCCTCCAGCCAGGGTGTTGAACCGCTGATAGAGAAGTTTCTGGATGTTAGGCCCATTGGGACCCTCTGGTTCCGTAATCGAGCTGCGTTTCTTAAGCGGTCGTGGAGCATTGGCCAGTTTCTTGCGCAAGGCCTCCAGCTCAGCATCGCTCTGGTAGCGCATAGGGGAGTGCACCATGGGTGTGAGTTTAGTGGGGCTGAGAGGTCGCGGGATGTTGTCTACGTTGGGTGGGGGTGGCTCAGGAACACCCATAATTTGACCATCAAAGTCCAGCTCAACATCCAACATGTCTCCTCCTGGACCCTGCAGGGCAGGAAAGGCCCCAGAGCCCCCAAAAAGTAAGGGAGAGGGGGGAGTAGAGCTGGGAGGCAGGACTGGCTTACCATATACTGGAGAGAAAAAGAACAAAATAGTCAATTACATTGCACTCACAAATAAAACACACTTAAGAAATAAACCACTTCATTCACATACTATAGTACATTCTATTGCATATGTCTGTGCAGTTTTCAATTATTTTTGCTACAAGGGCCTTGTTGACCACTGCAATGTTTCTAGCTGTTTTTTCAATCTTTCTTGCTGTGAGTGGTGCATTTTTAAAGACGTTGTGTCAAGTTAAAATGCGCTGAGAGACACCAGCATTCTGCTCCATTCTGTCGCACTGCATCTAGCTTTTTTTAAAAACACAAGACGGGTCCAAAATGAACATTGCCTGTGTAAAAACTTTTATTACTGCATGAATAATACTTTCTTAGAATCCCAAGAGCGACTTTTTACTTTATGCATATTTATTTATAGGTGCATCCAGACCTTTTCTCTAGTATAGTTTTCACGTGCGTTTATTTTTTAATTTATAATTTTCTAAGTTTATAATTTTACAACAATTTTACACATTATTATAAACCGTTTTAAACACTTAAAACTGACGTCATTTGTTATCTACAGAGCTGTTTCTGGTTATGTTGAGGACTTTATCTGTTGAACTGCAGTTATTTTCTTTTTTTGTTTCACAATTATATATTTGTAATTACATAAATATAGAATTATATATTTTTAATTAATATTATATTTTAAAATAAAAATGTACATTAATTTACAATTAAAGTAAATATAAAAATATATTTATAATTTTATGTAAACATTTTAAATATAAATTATTATATAATTAATTTAAATATTTCAAAGAATATACATTTTATTAATATAATATTTGGCAACACTTTAGATTAGGGAACACATATTCACTAATTATTAAATATCAATTAATTTTTCCTCATTAAACTCCTAATTTACTGCTTATTAATAGTTAGTAACATAGTTGTTAAGTTTAGTTTTAAAGTTTTTGTTGGGGAAGATTTAAGGGATCTAGAATAAGGTCATACAGAATAAGGCATTAATATGAGTTTTATAAGTTCTTATAAACAGCCAGTATGCTAGTAATATGCATGCTAATAAGCAACTAGTTAATAGTGAGAATTGGTCTTTAAAATAAAGTGTTACCTAATATTTTTACTAAGCATCAAGTTAGAAGTCCCCCTGTATAATTTTACACTGTAGATCTGTATCAATACCCAATCCTGATGTGAACTCCCTGTAACAAAAGACTGAAGGTTCTTTTAACTTCTTTTTAACCGAGCATATACTGTCAGGTTAAGTAGAAATTTGAAGTTTAATATTAAATCATTTTCTGATGTGTACCTGCTTTGACTGCGGGCTTGATGTTCAGAGGGTAGTTCTTGGGGGCTGCTTGTTGTAAGTACATATGGTAGATGGAGCTTGAGTTCATAGTGGCTGGGCCTTTTCTGGGTGACTGCGGTCTGGAGCCCTTATCTGGGATGAACGGCCTTACCGCTACAGCCAGAGGAGGGTCTGGCCTCTCACTGGGGGGGAAAAAGGGTGGACTGGGCTGGATGGTGGGACTGGGGGGCACAGAAATGCGCTGCTGGATCTGCTGAGAGGAAGAGCCGGTGGGTGCAGGGGGAACACGGGGCCAGGCCAGCTGCGGCAGTGGGTTGGTGGGTAGGCTGGGCACCGGTCTGAGAGGAACATCCTTGCGTCGGTCCAAAGAGCTGGTGGAACCCGAGTTGGCAGATGAGAGGGGGTGGTTGCTGGTATGGGCTCCGTATGGGGGAGGCTGGGGCTTATTGAGAGGAGGAGCTGAGCCCATTTGACTGGAATCCTGAATTTAAAACAGACAGTAAAATTACGGTAAAATTATAAGACAGCAATTTATTTGTGTGCGTGAGTCTAAGTTAGACGTACCTTATCTCCAGGAGTGCCTGCAGGTGATGCTGTTTTAATGGTCGTGTCTGTTCCAGACTCCTTCCAGTCAGGTGCTTTGACTGATGTGTTGCTCTTGTTGAGGGTGGGCCAACCGGCATCATTTGCTGAAAATGGAAAGAAAGGAAGCATTAATACAAGATCAGACATAACAGAACCCCTCACAAGCACATTTATTATTAGAACAGTGACGAACTGCATTGCTAATATACTAGACATGACTTCTAAAGATGTCTAGGTATGTTCTTGAGTTAGGAGACATGAAGTATAACAGTCTTGCGTATGAAAAACAAGTTGGTCTGGAATAGAAATGAGAGGGGCTCCTCACATCTACAAGAACAGCTCAGATGACTTCTATATTTTACCTTAATTGTAAGCTCAGTCAACTGCATGGTATCTTGATTTCAACAGAGCTTAAAAGTCAGTCCATATGAAACTCAAGCCAAACAAAGAGAAAGACTGATTAAAGCAAAATGACTGAGCCACCACTCTACAGACTTAACTTCTCTGTCTATTATGTGTGTGTATTTTGTGTTAAGTCAACAAGTTAGCTGAATGTTAGAGAATGATGAAATGGAGCCAGTAATTTAGTGAGTTTAAATGTACAGAGGAAGAGGTAGAGAGCCCAGTGAACCTTATCAGGGTAGAGTTTCTCATGCCAGCACACACATTCACTCTCACTCATGAGACCTCGCACAATCTACCTCATTACATTCTTACACACACAATCATATACACGCATACTCCCAAAAGACAGGATCAGCAGCTTTTGACTCGTATTGAATTGCAGTAAAGAGCAAATAAACAAAGGTGAATGTAATTGGCCAGACAGAGGGATCTAGTATATCATTAAGGTTCCGTTGCTCATGAAAAACGTGTAATTTTGACTTCTGCCTTAAGCCATGTTTTGACTGGAAAACTGCCACTCTGCAATTTTTAAAAAGTGGATAGGAACTTTAACAGAATTACTCCTACTGCTTAGTTAAACAAAGTTAGTTAAATAATCTCTGTAAGAGACCCACAACAATATTCAGTTTGCTTAGAACAAGATACATTGGAGACCAAAGTCTGAGATCAGTGGAAAATTTTATTATTTGGAAATTTTAGATTAATACATTTTTCATTAGGAATTACTACCTTTCAAAGATTTTTTAAAAGAAATCAATATATTCATTCAACAAGCACATATTAAATTGAAAAGGTAAAAGTAAAGACTTTTACAATGTTACAAAATATTTCCATTTCAGATAAATGCTGCTCTTTTGAATATTAAATTAATTAATGAAACCTGAAAAAAGTATTATGGTTTCCACAGAAAAATGTGGTATAAAACAGTTAATAATAATAATAATAATAATGTTTCTTAGCACCAAATCAGCACATCAGAATGATTTCTGAAGGATCATGTGATACTGAAAACTGGAGAAATGGCTGCTGAAATTTCAGCTTTGCCATCACAGAAATAATTACCGGTACATGTTAAAATATATTTAAATAGAAAACAGTTATATACATTTTAAATTTTACAATATTAGAGTTGGGGTACTCTGACTTGTACTCGAGTCCGGTCTCGAGTACAGTTTTTTAAAGGACTCGGACTTGTCACGGACTTGGATGCATTTTTACTCGAGCCTTTCGGACTCGGAAAATATGTCCGAGTCCAGGGACATTTGACGGAAATGTCACTGATTCAATGCATTATCACAAAAGTGATATTCAGTATTTTGCATGTGTTTTTAAGTCTTGTCCAGTACTTGAAAGCCGACGGGTTTCTGTGCTCACACACCGAAAGCGCGCTCACAGAACGTGCCTCTCAGTCAGTGTGCGAATGCAGAGTTCGCTTTCGCTTAAGTTCTCTTAATTTCTGTTATTGCTACACACTTACACTAAAAGTTATGTCAAAATGCCCATCTTGGAGACTATTCATGTAAATGCAGTTGGTTTTGTTTTAAGTGAACTTGAACAGTTGGGAGAAATACAGATGTGTCAAAATATTTG
>NW_015641608.1:2275-9987 GCF_001515625.1 Sinocyclocheilus rhinocerous | reverse complement strand
CTCGAGCACAGTTTTTTAAAGGACTCGGACTTGACACGGACTCGGATGCATTTTTCTCGGACTTGACTCGGACTCGAGCCTTTCGGACTCGGAAAATATGTCCGAGTCCAGGGACATTTGACGGAAATGTCACTGATTCAATGCATTATCACAAAAGTGATATTCAGTATTTTGCATGTGTTTTTAAGTCTTGTCCAGTACTTGAAAGCCGACGGGTTTCTGTGCTCACACACCGAAAGCGTGCTCACAGAACGTGCCTCTCAGTCAGTGTGCGAATGCAGAGTTTGCTTTCGCTTAAGTTCTCTTAATTTCTGTTATTGCTACACACTTACACTAAAAGTTATGTCAAAATGCCCATCTTGGAGACTATTCATGTAAATGCAGTTGGTTTTGTTTTAAGTGAACTTGAACAGTTGGGAGAAATACAGATGTGTCAAAATATTTGATCTATGTGTCAGATCTTAAAGCAACAGCGTAACCTGCAGCCGTCGACTGCGTCATAAATGTTAATCAAACAAAAGAAAAGGAGAAAACCACTCACTGCTCTTGACTGAATTACTTAATCACTTTAATAAGAATAATCTATATTTAATGTATACAGTGAAGATTATTTTTACATTTATTACTTCATGAAATGTCTGTAGTAGGCTATTTCTAGAAGCCTTTACTAGGCTACTATCTGAAAAACTTTTAAAAACTATTTAATTAGTATTTTTGAGTAATATATTTATTAATCATTTAGCTTGTAAGTAATACTTGGAGTGTTTACTTGCCTACAGTAAGCTTGAGAATGTTTTATTACATTAGTTTATTATTTTTTGCTTTTGTATTAGTGGCAGTTTCTAGCTTCAAAGAAAAATCATTTTTCTAACATATTTGCGGCAATAGTTTTTATGGGTCCAAAATCACCTTGGGTGTGCATTATTTTCTAATAATTTAACAGCCCGTCATCAATTATTCCTTACATAATGTCATTTATTGTAATTAATGTAACTATAAATGCATTCAAAAATAAAACAGGTGTGAGTTGGCTGTGACTTATGTAAAGTATATGTAGGGATTTTATACAATAGAGGTTTGCTTTTGTTACATTTAAATGGACATTGCGTTTTTGTATTTGTAAAGATTAGGTGGACTCGAACCAAACACTATACAATATTACTGGTTTTGTTGTATTTTTGATTAAACAAATGCAGCATGGTCATTATTTTCTAATAATTCAACGGCCCGTCATCAATTATTCCTTACATAATGTCATTTATTGTAATTAATGTAACTATAAATGCATTCAAAAATAAAACAGGTGTGAGCTGGCTGTGACTTATGGAAAGTATGTAGGGCTTTTATACACAGTGTGTGCCATTGTACAGACTAGGTTTATCCCTCACAGCCTCATTTTCATCCAAGAAAAAAAATCTAAATGCCCTGTCTAAGGGGTCCGTATACTTTGGCCGTATACCGTATATACATTTTTTTTTTTAACCCAGAAATTAAAATGCAGTTTCTTCTTTAATGGTTCAAACACTGATGAATAGAATAAGCAGACACAAACTAATTTTGATTATTCAAAATTCATATTTCATTAAAAATCGTAAAAATTATATAAAGCTTGTTTTTTATTGAGATAAAAGGTGCATTTTCTGCTCTTAAGGTCCCATTCACCAAGATACCTACTCCTTTGCCCCCACCCTTGAATTTATACATTTACTTTAACGATGAATAAAGTCAAGTCCCACCCTTTAATTTTTCACATTCTCAAAACCTGTTTCACTCTAAAATATGTCACAATACATAAATAAGTTCAGCTATAACTTCTGTTACATGACTTTAAGTTTGCTAAGCAAAGCAGGACACTAATTATTAATCGAAAATCAAAATGGCAAGATACAATAGAGGTTTGCTTTTGTTACATTTAAATGGACATTGCGTTTTTGTATTTGTAAAGATTAGGTGGACTCGAACCAAACACTATACAATATTACTGGTTTTGTTGTATTTTTGATTAAACAAATGCAGCATGGTGAGCATAAAAAAAAAATCTTACCAACCCAAACTTCTGAACGGTAGTGCATATTATCAGCATAACAATGGAGTAAAACATTTAAATGAAGAATAAAAAACATGAATTTCAAAATGTCTTAGTATTTGGTTTGTCCTTCTTTTGCTTTAATGACAGCAGCAATCAAGCTGCGTGAACTCCACCATTTTCTGTTAAACCTGATAATCATGTTCTCCAGCATGATTTGAGATGATCTAAGGAGCATTTTGAACTTCAATGGAAGCAAGAGTCAGGGTGACAGTAACAAGCCACACTAAGACTGCTTTGATCCTGCTCAATACACTGAATAAGGTTCACAGGCCGTTCCTCCTGCCCTCTATCAGACACCTTCTCACTCACGAGAAGCGCTGTCCGACCCTGCCGCAGAGCCGGTGACTGGGGGTGGAGCCCCAGGGCCTGGGCGGGGCTCTGGAGGGGGTGGAGCAATCGGGTCCACTATGATGTCTAAATCAGAGACCTTCCAGGGGCCGGGAGGCTTTCTCACTCCATCTAATCCCCCCCACAAATCCCACAACATCAAAGTACAGGGACAGGAAAGAGAAAAGAGACACACACACATACACGTATGCACAGCACAGAGCAGAAACGACACAAGAGGTTAGAAGTGAAGAAAATGAGAAATCAACTTCATAAACAAACAGCAACTGAAGAGAGGGAACTCACAGCAGGAAGTGATAGGATACATGCTGTGGTCTATAAAAGAAGTACCAAACCACTTTATTTACATTTATGCATTCAGCAGATGCTTTTTTTCCTACGTGACTTTCTTTCTAGGTATATATTTAATTAGCTTATGAATTCCTTGGGAATCGAATCCATGACCCTGGAGTTGTTAGCAACATTCTCTACTGTTTGAGCAATAGGAATGCTGTAGCACTCAATCGAACACCCTTGTAGGAGCTAGTCTCAGTCTTATTAAGCCCAAATTATACTTTGGTTTTAACTCATACACTAGGTAGCGTGCATGACATAAATTTCATCATCAGCATATGTATGTGCATACTTCCAACCACACTTTTTTAGTTGGTCCACAAGGTGGCAACACTAGCCCTGGCCATTGTTTCACTGTCAAAACAGAAATGAACAAGTCAGGACAACAACAAACTACTTGAGACTGCAACAACAACAACAGATGCCTGTGTTGATGAATGCTTGTCTGAGGGGGCTAAGAGAGACCTGCAATTTTAGTTTAACAGAGTACAAAGACATTTTATCAGTCGTAACTCCTAGAGAGAAACAGGGCAGACAAAGGACAAATATGAAATTTTCTAGTATGTATGCATCAAGTGCCTATGTTCATGCAAGGATACTAAACGCAGTATATGCCGTTTAGATTTACGCACACACTACGTGTTCACATCAAAACTTAAGTATACTTTGGGCTTTAGACACAAATCCCGCTTTCAAACTGATTTACTGCCTGGCTGCTACACAGTTCATCACAAAAATCATGCTGACATGAGACCAGTGGATGGAAATTTTTTTTTTGAGGAATAACTAGTTACTGGATTTGTCAGAGTTCAAAAGATCATCAGATCCTTCAAAAAGTTTTTTTGTTTGAGGCAAGTTATGGCAAGCATAACTATTGTTTTATAAGTTGTGTCTGTCAAATAACTGGTGCTTGTTACTTTTGGGTGATCAAATGCTCTAAGAGATGGTTGCAGCATTATTTGAATACACTTCATTGTTTGCTGGTCTATTAACATAATCAATTGAACAAACATCAAGCGAGAACAAAATAAAATGTGGTTGTTTACTTTAAATGGCTAAGTGTGCATTCTTTGCAGGAATCAGCTGACTTGGCTGATAAGTCTGGATGTGCAAGACTAAATGTAGACCTACGTACAGACTGATCAAAACTGATCAAAGCAGTGATAATTGCAGGTAAATGTTAATATACTCCAAATTTTCTATGCTGATTCACAATGTAGGATTCAAATACATAGACAAAAAGGGTACCATTTATTTGGCACCATCTCATTCCAAATAAATGTTTGACATTATCATGTAGACGTCAGTGTTTATGGACTGACCTGATTTGGAGCAGGCATGGTTGGCTGGGGTGTTAACACCCAGTGACTGAGGTTTGAGAGGTTCAGGGGGCACTACATAACTCTCCTGCCTGCCTGGTACCGGGACCTGGATGTAGGGTCCCACAGCAGCCACACGGCCGGTGTTTCCGGGAGCCGGCTGGGGAGAGGGAGGACCGTTTACTCTATTCAGCTGCAGGAAGGGGGAAAAGGAAAAAAGGGCAAAAAAGGAAACAAAAGAAAAAAGGAAATTAGCTTAGTTGAAATGTAAAATCTTTCACAAGCTCCAGGTTTGGTCTCTAGATGTCTGGTTTCTGAACAAGATTTTAAACAAATTAAACTAGGAAGCGTGACTGAGTGATGCAAACTCCTGGCCTTACTGGAAGGTTTTCTTTTTGACGTGCCTCAGCTTTTCTCTTGTATAGTCGATCTCTGAGCTCATTGATACGCTTGTCCATCAGTGTCACCTCCACATTTCTCTTATTCAACAGCTCTTTCTGCTGCTGAAGTTTACTGTTCTGCTCCTGATTCAGCTTATTGCGTATCTGATTGGGAAAAAAACAGCAAAGTAATGATCAATATTATAACTGATAGAAATGACAGGCACATACTAGTAACACAGACATACACAGAATAATAAACAATCAATATCTATGGATATAGCTGACTCCATGTTTCTATACCACAAACATCATACGTTTTTAACTAATTTTAACAGCCAAAAAAAATTTTCTGGTGTCATTTATACATTTCACACCCTACTTTTGGAAAGGGTCCTATATCAAAACCAGCAGAATTTTGTTGCAATATACAACATACTAAAAAAACTGCATTATTAAAAGTGGTCAAGGTTCTTTTAATATTTTATGGTGAAAAATCACCCACAACAAATCTCTTGTATGAAATTAAACTCTTGAGTTGAGTGTGTGGTCATACCTGCAGCTCCTGGTACAGTTTGCGGAGCTCCAGGGCAGCGGTGCCAGTGACCTGACCTCCGAAGGTCTGCAAGCCATTTAGTTTGCCTCTCCTCAGGTCCTCCAGCTGCTGGCTGAGCTGATCCACCCTCAAGACGGCTGCCTGCAGCTCTGCCTGCTTGTCCTGGAACAGCCCGCTGATGTGCTCGATCTCTGCGGCTAACAGACCACAGCTGAGTTATACACACGCAAACTTGCGTGCAAACACAGGCATACATGAGCCGACATACTTTCTCTATTACTATAGGATTATTATTTAATGTTCAATGAAAATGTAATGTGTGGCTGCACATGTTGTACAGGAGCTCTTGCATAATGCAAAACTAGCAGGCTGAACAGATATATTCTATACAGTAAAATTGACTTTTATTGATTTCACCATTTGTCAACAACATAATACAGCCTAAATGCTGGCACAACATGAATAAACCACCCAGCTGTGGGTTAAAACTGAAAAAATCTTAACCATTCTGCAATAAAGTACTGATAACAATCCACAAAAATCAAATTTTAAACACAGCCCTTAAAAGACTCATCTCCAGCGTAGTGGACAATCCCATCTGGAGTTGCGTGTGTGGGAGTATTTGGCATTATGTGAGATCATTACGATTCACAAACTAGCAAAGACCTAATCCTGACCTTATGGCATGTGTTTTTATGTGTGCATGTGATCACACTTGCAGTTGTAAGCTTACTGCTCTCTCACATGCAAACGCTTACATGAAGCAATCTGGCTTTATACAGCCACGCAAAATAGCCACATCACAATCGCTAGCAGCGTTTCTACTTGGATGATTGCTGAAGTCAGGTTGCCATATGGAGACATACACAGGTTGCCATTGATGACTTTGCTGTAGTCCACTTGGCCCCTCATGGCACGGATCTTCTTGAGTTTGGCTTCCTGACTCTCCACCCTCTCCTTTAACCTCTGTAGTTTCTCGGTCTCAGACACAGTCTGCTGCTGCCGTCGCTCCTGCTGCTTCAAATAGCGCAACCGTTGCTCCTACGGACAGAATACATAAAGAACATGAGCATACAAAAAGATCTGGGGAAAATGTAAATAAAACATTGCCAGGGACATTTAAACAATCTACAGTATCTCTTTATTTTACACCTCCGTGATGTGTTTTCTTCATTAAATGCAAAAACTACATATATTGTGTCCATCACACATTTGTCAGTATTTATGATATGTTGATTGCCGCCGCTGCAGCAGGTTTTGAAGAGCTGATCAGACAGTGTGAAATATCTGACACGGTTCCATTACTCAGCGTAATTTATGGACTCAAAGTTTGGAGAAACAAACTACATGGTAGTGTTATCATAAATATCTATATTTTGATAGCGCCGTAAATGGACCAATAAAAGCCCTGATATCTGAAACGGGAAAAGCCGCCGCTTTTCCAAGCTGCGTCTCTCTTTCCTCTCCGACAGTGAGTTTGACACGCATCCGCCTCCTGTCAATTACAGTCTGAAAGTCCGCACGAGATTGCAGGTATTCCGCATAATTTTAATCATTCCCGCGCAAATGTGGCGGGTGCTTTATTGTAACATATGAACACAGTCATGTAATTGCAGAAAACTGGATGCAAGCTCTCAAATAGGCCTAACTTATACAAATGAACTGCCTGTCCCCTCACTCCGATATTGCTTGTGAGCAGACTGTGCAATCACGATCTCTCCATGCTTTAAGCAGAAATTATTTCTCTTTGCTCCTGGATTAAACGTTGTCAAAAGTTATCAGAATAGATCCACGCCTGACCGATGAAAATCCTACTGGAAATGTTATTGGCTGTAAGTGAAATGCACCGGAATGTCTTTCAACAATCAAAGATTGAACTTTAATTTCTTATGTATGTAAGTTTATGCTAGAAATGTTTTGGAATGGGATATTTGTCTGATTTGTACATATACATATCCTAGTCTGCCTAACTGCATCACTACATTGTACAGACATTAGGGTCAAAGCCATCTGATGTTCCTTTTATCTAAATAAATAGGCCTAACATATATGGCTCTTAAATCACTGCTTATAAAAATTCAGTGTTGTCATTTTCGAATACAACTGAATTGAGGTAATTTGTATAATTTTATTACTGACTTGTGTACTTGTCATTTTTTGTAAATTCAATTCAGTTTGAAATCAAATTTGAAATCAAGTTTCCTGCTGTAAGCTTTTGCAACAAAGTTACCCTATTTTAAAGACGCAAATACACAGAATGAGAAAGTTACCCTATTTTAAAGACACAAATACACAGAATGATCAAATGTTTAAGATCGAGATTTTTGTAATGGTAATTGATAAATATTTATATGTATGTAAATAAAAGCCTATATTAAAATCTGTTAATCATATAAAGCGAATGTGTCTTTTTAGAAGACTTGGATTAAACCAATTTCAAAGCTTGAAATAATAAGCTTGAAATAATTAAAAAAAAAAAAAAAATTAAAATATCTATATGGCAGTATACAGTATGTGGTAGTTTTGCCAATGGCATTGAAAATGATTAGTCGTCCTGAAAACAAAAATGACCCTACTTACTTTTTTAGTGAGTAAAAAATGTGAAAAAAATTTTTTGTTTGCCGTCGTAATCTTTAAAGGGGTCATATGATGCGATTTCAAGTTTTCCTTTCTCTTTGGAGTGTTAC
>NW_015641608.1:0-989 GCF_001515625.1 Sinocyclocheilus rhinocerous | reverse complement strand
TAGCTTCGTAACTTTACAGTTGAACCACTGATGTCACACGGACTACTTTGTCGATCATCTTGGTACTTTTCTGGACCTTGAACGTGATAGTTACCTTGCTGTCTATGGGAGGGTCAGAGAGCCCTCAGATTTCATCAAAAATATCTTAAATTGTGTTCCGAAGATGAACGAAGGTCTTATGGGTTTCCTTTTCATTTTTGGGTGAACTAACCCTTTAAGTACTGTTTTGACACCAGTACTTTTACTTGTAATTGAGTATTATTTCAGCAATGTAACAGTACTTGTACTTAAGTACAAATTTTCAGTACTCTTTCCACCACTGATCGTTCCACCCAGGGCAGTTATCACTGTCAATCATAGCAATGACTGACGGAACAATTTAGCGGATTCACTCGCATCATTTTTTACACTCGCGTTTGTCACTCTTGAAACCGTTTATGTGGACGTTCGGTCCTCTTAGACAAAACTTTCTTCAAATTGTCAATGGATTATGTAGAGATTCTAGAGAAACAGAGCAAAGCTCTTATAGCGCAACTGACTGAGCTTATGCGAAAACTCCTGATAAATCAATGACTAACTACACAATCAATCTCTTATTTACACTGTGTGTATGTGTTTTTTCTCTCTCTGATTATATTAGGTAGTAGTGTTGTCAAAAGACCTAGTACTTCGGTACCAAGTCGGTACTAAAAAAAATGAAAACGTTACGGTACCAGGTTTTTTTAAGTACCGGTGGTACCGAGTACCCGGTCAACCCGGTTCTTGATGCGCTATCCGAAAGGTGCGCAGATGCGCTCTCTTCATAAAAGCACTGAGACATGACGACCTCAAAATGAGGAAACACAAACTAACAAAACACTTTAAAGACAGACACCCGGATCAAAAGAAAAAGTTCAAGCAGGTAAGTTTAATTTCATCCCATACACATTGATTTATTTGTGGCGCCACCACAATATCAAAACTCACCGCCACAAATAGATTTTCCAAAA
>NW_015641607.1:0-794 GCF_001515625.1 Sinocyclocheilus rhinocerous | reverse complement strand
TGGATTTTGTGCACCACCAGCTGTGTGATTATTTTAATTTCTTTGCAATACAGTGCATAAAAAAACTATATCTGCACATACTTGCAACAAATCCACGACATATCATCTCTTTGGACACTGCGTCCCAGAATGTTTCTACATTGACATCCCCTCGGTTCCTCTATGTCACTTACTGGAGGAAAAAAAAAAGTGTATTACACTATAATGCAATAACACGTAAAATAAATTAATTAATTAATAGGACTTGGAAGTGAACATGATTACAATAAACATACACTGTAAAAAATGACCGTGAATTTAACGGTAAAAGACTGTAAAAATTCTACAGTAAAAACCTGTTAAATGGTTAACGGTAAATTCCCCTACTATATACACAGTGAAAAACTGTATTGGACATTACATGTATCGGACATTAAATTTACAGTAGTATACCATTTTTGGAAGTGAAAAAGACCGTATAATTTACAGTGAATAACCGTAAATTGACATTCCCAGAATTCCCTGGGTTACATTTCAAATTTGAGTTTTTTGTTGTTGAAAGAACTATGTTTCTTAGTTTTTTCTTATCAGTTTTGTATATTAGGGTTGTGTGTTACACCTAATGTTGTTAAATGAATGTTTATTGCATTATTTCAGTTTCATGTGTGTTACCATGATGGTGTTTAGCGTTTGTGTGAATGACACTGTGCACCTTCTATATATGTTAATATTTAAAAGCTGCTTGTGATGGACCTTGGTTCATAATGTGACTCTCATCACCACCTGCTTTTGGTGGTTATCAGTGCATTACAAAG
>NW_015641606.1:1130-1257 GCF_001515625.1 Sinocyclocheilus rhinocerous | reverse complement strand
ATCAATTTATCATTTCTAAATTATTACGTTATTTACAAACCAGGTGTTCATAAGATCATTTAGAAAGTGTATGTAAATGACTAATAAACTATTTATACATTTATATATAAATCTTATTATTTAAACA
>NW_015641606.1:642-1102 GCF_001515625.1 Sinocyclocheilus rhinocerous | reverse complement strand
GATGTCATAATTTTTAACATTATATAACTATGGTAACATGAACGATATTTATATAGTATTTATGAATCTCAGTTATTATCATGTTCAAAATTGACCACTACATTATTTATTCAAATGTATAGTTAATGCACATCAGTTACTGTACCATGAACTAAGATTTTTTTTTTTTACTAACACAATTAAATACAGCAAAAACATATTGTTCATTCTTAGTTTATGTTAGTTGTGAATTAACTAATGTCACAAAACTATGTATTTTAACTATTAGCTAACATGAACAATATTTATACAGCATTTATTAATATTAATTAATATTAAGTCCAAAATGCATTAATACATTATTAAAATGTAAAGTTGTACCTTTTAACATTAGTTTATGTAATGTGAATTAACATGAACATGACTATTTTTATTTATTAACATTAAATAGATTAATAAATGCCGTAAAAATATATTGTTC
>NW_015641606.1:0-203 GCF_001515625.1 Sinocyclocheilus rhinocerous | reverse complement strand
ACTAATTGTATGCATTATTTTTCATTCTGATACACAGAGAGGGTTAAACAATTTTTAATCCTGTGACTCCATCAGGTGGTCATCCTTGGTATTACAATCTTCACCTATGACCTGTAATGTGTGATTGTTTTAATTTTTTAGTGGCCCCTGAGCATGAATAAATTATGACACTTAGCATGTTTCCTAAGAATGACTTGTTCTCC
>NW_015641605.1:391-881 GCF_001515625.1 Sinocyclocheilus rhinocerous | reverse complement strand
CAGATGCACTCTCTGCCAGCAGGTGGCGCTTATGAACAGCAATGAAACAGTGTTTACCGCCGTAAACAAAGCAGCGCTACGCTTATGAACACTTCTTTAATATGCATCGTTCAGAGGCAAGATGAACAGAAAATACCACGTAAACTTTTCTAAAGACAGTCAGTTCTCCTCAGAGATACGTTCATATAAACTCCTGCTCATACCACGTAAACTTTTCTAAAGACAGTCAGTTCCCCTCAGAGATACATTCATATAAACTCCTGCTCCAACTGTATCGCGATTGGTTTGGCATCTCAAACGATTTTAATCGTCACATATGTGACCCTGGAGCACAAAACCAGTCATAAGTGTCAATTTCGTGAAATTGAGATTTATAGATCATCTGAAACCTGAATAAATAAGCTTCCATTGATGTATGGTTTGTTAAGAGAGGACAATATTAGAGATGCAACTATTTGAAAATCTGGAATCTGAGGGTGCAAAAAAAATC
>NW_015641605.1:0-189 GCF_001515625.1 Sinocyclocheilus rhinocerous | reverse complement strand
ATCCTAATGATTTTTGGCATAAAAGAAAAATCTATAATTTTGACCCATAAAATGTATTGTTGGCTATTGCTACAAATATACCCCAGCGACTTAAGACTGCTTTTGTGCTCCAGGGTCACATATTTGAATCGATTTTCAACCGGTTCGCGGTTCATCGTTACATCCCTAGTAATGCGTTACTTTACTAGT
>NW_015641604.1:0-932 GCF_001515625.1 Sinocyclocheilus rhinocerous | reverse complement strand
CCGGTCTCGAGTCCCACGGAGGAGCTCCAGAAAGATAAAAGGAGGCGTGTCGACAGTGAATGACGAGAGAGGACCAGGCCTGGATTTTATGTTGTTCTTTTATGCGGCAGTCGTCCGTGAGGGGCTGCCGCTTTTACTTTCGTTTTGTGTTTGTTTATTTATTAAAGTTTTATGTTTAGATGTTCGCTGGTTCCTGCCTCCTTCTTCCCAATCTACGAACTTTGTTACAGTCGGCTTTAAGATATCAGCCAAATTCTCTTATCGGTTCAATCATGATAACAGAAAAATTAACATTTATCGGCTGATACCAATCTGGTGGCCGATATATTGTGCATCCCTAGATCATATAATGCAGAGCAAAAGTATTTGCCCCATCCTGATTTTCTTCTGTTTTTGTGTACACCTCATGCTAAATTTATTCAGAAATTAAAACCTACCATGGAACAAAAGGCAACCTGAGCAAACATAAAGCACAGTTTGTTAATGACAATGTTATTTATTAAAGCAAACAAGTTATCCAATACCAACTGGGCCTGTGTGAAAATTTATTTGCCCCTGTAGTTACTAATGCTGCGTTCCAGACAAATCCGAAATTTGTTTCCCCCTTGAAAAGTCATTTCTCTTACCTTACATGATGGAACAAATTCACTGATGGGCCTGACTGTGTGATTGACGTGTTTCTGTGAAATAAAGCACTCTACACACACCGGCTGTTTGTCCTCCAGACAGAAGAGTTTGAGTTTCTCACTGTGTAAACTGCAGATCTCCTCAGATCCTGATGAACGGCTCTCATTTCTCTCCTTCAGGAACGACTCACACAAGTTCTTTAACACAAGATTACATGGAGGATCAGCATGTGAAGATATTCTCCTGCAGACGGGACACTGCTGAGTTTCCTTGATTCTCCAGAACTGCTGAAGACACTCTTTACA
>NW_015641603.1:0-2026 GCF_001515625.1 Sinocyclocheilus rhinocerous | reverse complement strand
CAAGTGTGAGGGGTTTGAAGTCAGAGCTGAAGACACATAACAACAGCCTTCCTCTGTCACCATGCAGATTGAACTGATTATTCAATAAAAAGTATTGTGCACATTTGTTATCATTCTGATCTTGTCAGTCTGCTCAAATATGTGATATTCACAGAGACAGAACAGACTTTATGAATATGTGCAATTAGCTTGTTTGTGTACTGAAAATCTGATTATTTTATTTTAAAGATGACCGAGCAATGCGCTGAGGAGGTAGAAGCATAGAAACATATGCTATTCACACAAGCCTCATTCATACTAATGTGCTCATATGAGGACATCCTCAGACCTCAGCATTAGATCTCAGTCATTTGACTGGTCAGGCTGGTTCAAGCATCCCTTCTGGCTGCAAATGACCATATTTAATATTTATAATATAAATTTTAAATTTCTGGATAATGATTTGATGTCATTTTTGTGCTCAACTCCATTTGTGTAAGTGGCATATTTACTCAACTTCTAATAGGGTATTTTCACACCTAGTTTGTTTTAACCCTCCAAACGCTCTCAGAGCCACCCCCCCCGCGATAATGGAGATTGCCGCACAATTCTCCGCCCTAGCCCGGAAGGATCTGTAGTTCGTGGAGTAAGCTCGGGAAATCTGCGGGCCAGCCGTGAGGACGGCGTTAGATGATGCGATGCTGAATTCGCTGTTCTGGATTGGGGCTAACTACCATCGCCCCGTGTACCTCCCAGACACCACTGGACTATGCTGGAGGGAAGGTATCCTCCGGTGTCTGGAGAATGTCCGGCCCCGATTCAGAACCAGCCAGCCGGCCGTTCCTCAGTCAAGCCCGCTGGCCGCTCCTCAGTCAAGCCCTCCAGGCCGCTCCATTGTCAAGTCCGCCGGCCGCTCAGCAGTCAAGCACACCGGCCGCTCAGCAGACAAGCCCGCCGGCTGCTCAGCAGTCAAGCCCTCCAGGCCGCTCCATTGTCAAGTCCGCCGGCCGCTCAGCAGTCAAGCACACCGGCCGCTCAGCAGACAAGCCCGCCGGCTGCTCAGCAGTCAAGCCCTCCAGGCCGCTCCTCAGTCAAGCCCACCGGCCGCTCAGCAGTCAAGCCCTCCAGGCCGCTCAGAGCCACAGTTCCGGAGTCAAGCCCAGGGAGGGCCGCTGTTCTCTCATCCGGCCCACAGAGGGCCTCAAAAGCCGATATTCTCCCCAAGGATTTTTTTAGGGGTGGATTATAGGGATCCGGCTGTAGAGGCCAGGCTGAGTGCCGAGGCCAGGCCCCCTGAACTGTCTGCTCCGCCATGGCCCCCTGAACTGCCTGCTCCACCATGGCCCCCTGAACCCCCTGATCGACCCTGGAGGCTCTCCTTGTCTCGGCCCAGTTCCAGTCCTGCACCAGCAGGGGGGCACCCGCCCCCCCTCCCCGATGGTACTGTTACGGCACGGGACGCGCCTTCCGGCAGGGGGGAGTAATGTCAGGGTTATGTTTGGTTTGTGTTCTAGTTTTCATTGTGTTCTCAGTTGGCCTGTCCCCCGGTGACCTAGTTTCCTGATTATGTCATTTTGTTCACCTGTGTCTTGTTAATTTACTCGTTAGTCCCTCGTTTGGTTGAATATTTATAGCCCTGCCTTTCCAAAGTTTCTTTGTTCTGTCTCACGTCATGTTAAGAGGTTGTGTTCGTCTGTTTGCACTTGTGGATTTATTAAAGACTCTGTTCATTTGACTATCTGCCTTCTATGTACTCCTTCGAGCTCCTTTCCCCTGGCAACCCGTGACAATCAACGGGGAGGGGGGGTGGGCGCTCTGGAGGCCTGCCGTCCCGTGTCTGTCCTGAGGGGCCTCCAGAGCGCCCACCCCCCCTCCCCGTTGGATGTTGTGTGGCGCGTGGACGCGCCTTCCGGGAGGGGGGAGTAATGTCAGTCCTGTGTTCCTGTGTCTTGTGTTTCTCTCCCCATGTCCCTTCCATTACCCAGTTTCTCCCATGTTAATGATGTTTATTGATTCCAGGTGTGTCTCGTTTAGTTCCTGTACTTAA
>NW_015641602.1:266-1759 GCF_001515625.1 Sinocyclocheilus rhinocerous | reverse complement strand
CTCGTGTTTTATTCTGCAGGGTTCTGGTTCCTCGTGTTTTACTCTGCAGGTTTCTGGTTCCATTCTGCAGCTCGTGTTTTATTCTCCAGGTTTCTGGTTCCTCGTGTTTTATTCTCCGGGTTTCTGGTTTCTCGTGTTTTATTCTCCGGGTTTCTGGTTTCTCGTGTTTTATTCTCCGGGTTTCTGGTTTCTCGTGTTTTATTCTCCGGGTTTCTGGTTTCTCGTGTTTTATTCTCCAGGTTTCTGGTTCACTCGTGTTCTCTTCACTCTCCTCTTTAACAAACACCATCTTCACAGCAGCAGATCTCAGTTCAGATGATACTCCTCCAGATATCCCTGCTTGCCTCAAAACGTAGTCACGACTGTGAGGATGAGAATAGTACAGGTATTTACTGACCTGATTCTAAAACTGTATTTTTCTACTTACAGAAACAACATTTCTAACCGTTTGTATTAAAACAGTATCACGACAAAACAACAGAGAGCGCAGAGAAACTACTTTTTCTTCTTCTTTTAGTTTTATGGCAGATTACAATCATAACTTGTTAGGTGCATATCGCCACCTACTGTACCGGAGTATGTAGCATTGATTATGATTCGATTATATTACTTTACATATTAGTAATAATTAAGAGAGAAAGAGAGAGAAGAAAGAGGGGAAATGTTCCGCACTTTCTGTGATTTTACATTCCAAGCATTCATCTGATTGACTTTTACCTAATAAAAGCAATGTTTTGTTTAATCCTGTGTGATCAAACCTCAGTCTGGTTAAAACTGATCCCTTCCTTCTGTTCTTTCAGTTCACACCCTGTGCCTTAATTGATTTCTGTACACTGTAATATTTTCTTCCACTTTTATCCGTGTCCCACCTTTCCTGCCATTTCTTCATTATTTATTTTTTGATCATTGCCTTAGTTTCTCCTTTACCAAAGGGAATATTTATAACATCTCTTATCTAAATCATTATGATTTATGATTCATAAATCTAAATCATTATGGCCTGGTTTCATAGACAGGGTTTAGCCTAAGCCAGGATTAGGCCATAGTTCAATTAGGACATTTAAGTAATTTTTATAAACATGCCTTAGTAAAAAGCATTACTGGTGTGCATCTTAAGACAAAACAAAGGCACTGACATGTTTTAAGATCAATCAGTTCAAGTTTCTTTCAGCCTTGTCTGTGAAACCGGGGGTAAATGTTATTTGATAATTATACAATAATATAATATTTTGTAAATGTAACTTATATAGTTTTATTTTACATTACAAAAAAATAATAATTTTGTTAATATCAACAAATTTACCATCAATACAAAGGGGAAACTGGAGGCGGCCCATTCAAACCAGCGCAGATTCGGAATAATAATAATCATCTTAAAATATCATCTTGTTGTGATGTTGTGTGCCAGAATCGACGTAATACAGCCTCAAATTAGAGGCACTAGTGATATTTTACCAGACACTGTAATCTGGAATATGCGGTTTTGTGCTTAA
>NW_015641602.1:0-155 GCF_001515625.1 Sinocyclocheilus rhinocerous | reverse complement strand
TGTAAAAAAGATGGACGGCGTGTCTCCACTTCCTTCCACTATAGAAAAGTGAAGCCAAAACATTCTCAGTATGGCCGCCGTCATCTTGGGAATATGAGGTAATTTGGAGTCAGAGTCTGCGCAGTAGTGATCGTGAGGTGGAGCCGTGGTATCAA
>NW_015641601.1:416-540 GCF_001515625.1 Sinocyclocheilus rhinocerous | reverse complement strand
TTTGTAATAGACGTTAAACATGAAGAACGCCTTTCTTTCACATTCATTACTAGCGAGGCGTTTACGGCGTTTACGGACAAGAGCTTTGCTGTGAAAAAATTCACAGATCAAGCTGGTGAAGATG
>NW_015641601.1:0-223 GCF_001515625.1 Sinocyclocheilus rhinocerous | reverse complement strand
TAAAACAACTTTTATTTAAATTCTGAATCGATTATAGCCTGGAAAGCGAGCAAATAGCGCTTTCATATAACGTTAATCACTAAAAAGCTGTCACTCACTTCAATTTATCGCAATCTCACGATTCCGTGATATGAAGCTCTCAGAACTGCAAATAATATCTTGTGTAGCGCCCCCTACTTTTCTGAAGTAGAATTTTGTAAGGAGCAGCACCAGGTTCAGAAAC
>NW_015641600.1:0-466 GCF_001515625.1 Sinocyclocheilus rhinocerous | reverse complement strand
CCTTCCCGCTCCTTGAGTTTCTCTCCACCGCTGGAAAGCTGCTCCAAAATTTACGCAGGTCCTACCTCTTGCCTGGTCGTAACCCTTCTTTTTAATGTTTTGTTTCTCCGATATTTTCCTCTTTTTGTCTTCCAATTCTCTCTATCTATAGTCGATCTGCTAATATCCGTCTGTGCACTCAAATTGATCGCTCTCTTCTCTCTATCATTACAAGACATGCTCCTTACTTCTGATTGGCTACAAGTGTGTTTTGGGACTCGGTCCGACACTGCGGTCAAAAGCGTTTTTCAAAAATTGCTTAGTGCACCTTTAAGTGCAAAATTTGTTGTTCCAATATAGCGGACTTTAAGTATACCAGTTTAGTATACTAAAAGTACAATTGCAGGGTATTTTTATTAAGTACAGAAATGTTTGCATGTATTTGTAATATACACTGAACAAAATTATAAACGCAACACTTTTGTTT
>NW_015641599.1:0-523 GCF_001515625.1 Sinocyclocheilus rhinocerous | reverse complement strand
TTTTGTTCCTGAAATCCACCCTTCTGCTGGGATCAGAATAATCCCCTTTTTTTGGTTCAAAAGTATCCTAATCTTACTAAAACGCTTTGAACAACATAAATGGAGGATTTAAGCCAGATCAAAATCAAGATTGGATTTTGTGATCTAATCTGAATTCAGAATCCTTTGTTTCTTTTCAACAACCCATTTTCAAGATTTGATCCAATGTGATGGCCAAAATCCGATCCGATTACTTTTGAACAACTGGCCCCTGCAGAGTTAAGATTCAACACTAATTAAACACACCTGATCCAGCTAATCAAGTCCTTCAGGCTTATTTGAAAACTACATGGTTTGTGTGTTGGAGCAGTAACTGAGTTTGACACTCCTGCTTTAAGCCCGGGATACACTGCACGATTTTTGGCTGTCCCAGATGAAAGATTGCCATCGTGAAGCAATCGTGGCGATTTCTGTGATCGTGGTTCTTAATCGGTGCTCGTATGTCGTACAGTGAGAGAGGTTCAAAGACGGGCGTTTTCTCGGT
>NW_015641598.1:401160-410486 GCF_001515625.1 Sinocyclocheilus rhinocerous | reverse complement strand
TCCATTGGTGATCAAGTGATGGAATGCTACATTTCTCCAAATCTGATCCCATGAAGAAACTCATCTGTATTTTGGATGACACTAGGATGAGTAAAATATCAGCAAATTTTCATTTTTGGGTGAAGTATACCTTTAAGTTGACTACAAAGAAACCTTTTTTTGTATTTCATGGTCCCCGTCCCACAAAAGTGTGCTCAGAGCTCAATATTTTCTTAGTCTCAGTTCACTTTCCATTCATCTAGCATGTTATATTAATTATTATTGTCAGGGAACACAGACTCAAATGGCAAAGGTGAGTATATTTGATGAAACCAGAGCAGATGAATAGTGAAGACAGTCCAGACCTTTTGATCACTGAAAGAGTGAGCTTTTAACTCTGTCTCCTCTCTTACAGGTCTTTCCAGATTGCACAAGGGAAACAGGAATCCAGAAAGGAAGGAGAATATCACACAGGTAAGTAGCGACTCACAGTTCAGGCAGCCCTGGGTACTGACAAGAACAGACAAGGCATGTGTCTGTGGTGCTGGCTTTTATGAAGAGTTGATGAGGATGATGGCAGACAGGTGTGGTGATTGTGAAGTGTGCGCAGGTGATAGCCAGGGAGGATTGTGGGAAATGTAGTGTGCAGAGGTGACTGGTGATCTTGACAATTATATTCACAATAATATAATAACACAGAACACATTATAAACAAGTCACACCACAGACTCAAAGTTGTGAAAAAACTGAACTTCTTGAACTTCTTTTAACTTGACTCAAGTGCTAGACAATGCAAAAGATGCAAGACACGAGTGCAGCGTTCGAAGATGTCCATCTAATGCATGTTTGCATAGAAAAACAATGGAAAAGCAGCACCGTAGAATGCAAAAATATGTTCTGTGTGAACCGGCCTCTAAGGCCAGGAAGGGAGTCATTTTTTTTTTTAAAGTGAACTCTATTCAGACCCCCTCCCAAAATGACCTGTTTGGTTTGCTTTAAAGAGGTCTGCATTGATTCACTGTAAAAGCATTTGAACTATCAATCTGACGACAGAAGGCATGTGTGTACAACAGGTTTTCAGGACAGTTTTGATCATGTTGATCATTTAGAGACCTTAGAAATTTGCATATTAAATATGACGTAACCTAACCTGGGAAGGCTGCGTTTCCTCCTAGCAATTGTGATTGTGAGGTGGTTCATGTGCTCTTAACTCATAAATATTGTGACACAACTAAAGACAGCACGAGACTCACTGGCTCAAGGACAGGAACATAAAGACCAGTTCACCAGCCTTGAACTGCTCTTCCACAGCTGCAGCGCTCTCAGAAACACAGCGCTTCACATCTACCTCGTGTTCCTTCCATCCATCATCCATGCATGCCAGTTTATCTCATTAGTATCAGTTAATTCACACATTTACTAATCTTTTCCATTTCTGATGGATTTACAGGTAAATATATTTGGTTTTTACTATACTCTTGAAAAGCAATGCTGTCGTTCTCCATACATACATGAAATATTAGATATAAAATCACTTCAAAATACTAAATATATTTGGTGAGAGTTCAGCAAAAAATGGCATTCCGCTTGCACGATATATGAATAATTGGTCAATGCACATTAAAGGGGTCATATGATGCTTTTTTAAAGATCATTATTTTGTGTATTTGGTGTAACAAAATATGTTGACATGCTTTAATGTTCAAAAAACACATTATTTTTCAAATACTGTACATTATTGTAGGTCCTCTATGCCCCGCCTCTCTCAAACGCTTCGTTTTCAACAAAGTCCCTCCTTCTGACAAGCGCAGTCTGCTCTGATTGGCCAGCTGACCCAGTGCATTGTGATTGGCCGAACACCGCAAGCACTCGTCGGAAATGTAACGCCCCTTACCATAATCGCGAGCTTCATCTTTCAAAATAAATGTAAAGACAGAGCCCGAAAGGGGAACAGAGTCGCGTGACAGACACAGTGATGAAGCTGGTCTCTCTCGCTCTCTCTCTCACACACACGCACGCGCGCGCACACACACACACACTTATTAAACTCTCTGACTTACGTTAACCTGCCTGTCTGCCTCTTTGTCCCGGTTGTGACAGTTCATGAGGCCTGTGCTGAATGAATTAGGAGTGCACTGATATTGACAGTCTGGCTGAAACCGATAAGCAATAAAGACATTTATGTAATTACAATCATTAAATGGCCAATATTATAATCTACACTATTTTGCAAAGAAAGGAAATTAAAACACACTAACATAAATAGGTTTTATGCTTAAAAGTGGCCCATCTGCCAAACTACCCACTTAAAATCCATCATAAGCACCACTTTAATTCCTGTTAGCCACAAATAAAATAAAATAAAATAAAATAAAATATGAGCACAAACATGGACCACATATCTTTTCAAAAAATAATAAAATAAAATTAAAATATTTAAAAGGGAGGACAAAATGCCTCTCCTATCTTTTATACGGGTTCACTTGAAGGGAAAATAAACATGGTTTGTGCCAATCACAATGCGTTTTGTACGGTGAATTATTGGCTGCCAAGAGCAGAACCTCCATTGGTAATATCATTTTACAGTAGTAATGTATATTTTAGTAGTATTTTTTTTTCTTTTCTTTTTTTTTTAAATCGCAGAGGCTACAGAACAAGTTATAGGGAAAAAATATATATTGCACTTTATTAAATGCTTCAAACAAGCTCATAAGCATAATGTTTCATGTGTTGTGAAGTGACAGGTGTTTTGATGGATTATTTCTGCCGTTTAATGTGCTTCAGAGATTCCACTTGATGTCCAATGTGAGATATGAGTCCTGAAGCAAAACCACTTGAGAAGCAGTGATGCAATCTCATACCATGCCCCATAAACACACACACATACCCCTAAACCCAAATAAACACACGTTCACACACCATCCCCCCAAATTCTCAAACACACTGAAAATATATAATCCATATATATATGGATTATATATATATGTATAATACATTTGTTTAAAAACATTAAAGAAATTCTAAAGAAAAAAAACTTTAAAGAAACTTTTAACAGAAATTATTTTGTAATAATTATTTTGTAATATAAGTCTTTACTATCACTTTTTTATCAATTTAACATATCCTTGCTGAAATTCTCACACCATCTCTAATCCTGCTCTCACTTATCAAGCACAATCTGCAGTCAGACTCTGTTCATTCAGCATGTCCACACAAGCTCCACATGCTGTTAAGATCAGAGCAGAATTCCATCGTCCTCTCATCCAAACTGACCTGAGAGAGCGAGAGGCTCGATGTCTTTATCAGCAGTGGGCAGCGGTAGCACAGACAGGCAGGCGCTACAACTTATCACAGAAATGGCAAAAAAAAGTAATAATAATAATTGAAATGACTGAAGCAACTGATAACAGAGTCTATTCAATTCTCAAAACACTGACCGACTCAGACACAGTGGCCTTAAGTCTTTACTATCACTTTTTTATCAATTTAACATATCCTTGCTGAATAAAAGTATTAATTTCTTTAAAAAAAAAAAAACATACTACCCTTAAACTTTTGAACAGTATAGTGTATATTGTTACACAAGATTTCTATTTTGAATAAACGCTGTTCATTTTAACTTTTTATTCATCAAAGAATCATGAAAAAAGCATCACAGGTTCCAAAAAAATATTAAGCAGCACAACTGTTTTAAACATTGATAATAAATCAGCATATTGAATGATTTCTGAAGGATCGTGTGACACTGAAGACTGGCGTAATGACGCTGAAAATTCAGCATTCCATCACAGAAATAAATTACATTTTAAGAATTAAAACAGAAAAATTGTATTTTAAATTGCAAATATAATTACACAATATTACCTGTATTTTTGATCAATTAAATGCAGCCTAGATGAGCATAAGAGACTTCTTTAAAAAACATTACAAATTCTTACTGATCCCAAACTTTTAAACAGTAGTGTAATATAATATATATACAATATAAAATATAAAATATAATATCATTATAATATAATATAAAAAAAATCTAATCTAATCTTACATTTCAGTCACTACAGAAAACGATGTCACCATCATTCAATTTCAAGGTTTTTGGAAATATTAAAGTATAATATTACAATATAATATAAAATTACAACATTAATATTACAATATGTGACCCTGAACCACAAAACCAGTCTTAAGTGTCAACCAGCGACTTAAGACTGGTTTTGTGGTCCAGGGTCACATATTACACTACAAGTTCAAAGCCAAATGTAATTTCTTTCTTCCAGGAGACTAAGGACTTTTTAAGAAACTAAGAAACTTTGTTAATTGAAAAAAAGAAAGACTTGCAATATTTTTTATAAATAGAATTTTTGATTAATGAATGGTTATATTGTTGTATACTGCTTTGTTCTACTAAAATGTTAGTGTATATTTGTCCTGGAAAAGCAAAAAAAAAAATAATTTGAAAAACTATGTTTTTGCAGTGATGCTTACCATAACAAACACCATTGATATCAACAATAAGCTGCCTTGCAAACACAGTAGGAATGAGGTCAAATGCTGAGAGCCAAATGTGGGGCAGATTCCAGCTGAGATTTTGAAGGCCTTGTTCTGGATGGGAGTTTTGGGATCATGTATCATGGCTCCAGACATGTGTAGAACAGGCCGGCGAGCCGGAGCGGGACACCGATAGCCCCTCTGCAGCAGACATACTCTATGAGTCATGAGCCTAAAGCGAACACCAGCACGTCTGCAGGCCATGTGTCTGTCTGCCGACAATCCACAAACTCTCTAGACGTGTCTTTTTCTCTCTTTTCAGGGATCTTGTTTCCCTCCCTCCCTTCTTAAAGATGGCTAGAGTTGCTGTGGAGTTCCATTTAAAGTGAAAACCCTTGATTGTGGTTCACAAAGTTCATTTAGTTGCTCCTTGCATCTGTTGAGCCCTAAATAGTTAAATTTATAAATAAAATAAAATAATAAAACTCTTCTGGCAAGTTATATAGTTAAGTAGTACAACCGTAGAATGATTAGGTTTCCCAAGGTTGCAACTCAGTGCATTAATCGGATCATATTTTACTTCAAAACAAACAAAAATAAATAAATAGATAATTAGCCTACATAACACAATATTGGTAAATATACCTTTCATATATATTTCTATTATACACACACACACACACAGTACTTGGAAACTTTATGATTTTTAAATGTAATGTAAAATCAAAATTTAATTAAGTCTCTTCTGCTCACCAAGGTTGCATTTATTTGATCAAAAACACGGTTAAAACAGTATTATTGTGAAATATTATTACAGATTGAATTAAGCTTTTTCTATTGTAATATATTTTAAAATGTTATTTATTCCTGTGATGCAAAGCTGAATTTTCAGCATCATTACTATAGTCTTCAGTGTCACACGATCCTTCAGAAATCATTCTAATATGCTGATTTGCTGCTCGAGAAACATTTCTGATTATTATCAAAGTTGAAAACAGTTGTGCTGCTTCATATTTATGGAAACTGTGATACATTTTTGTTCCAAGACACTTTTATGAATAGAATTTTTTTTTTTTTTTTTTGTAACATTATAAATGTCTTTACTGTTTACTTTTGATCAATTTAATGCATACTTCCTGAATACAAGTGTTAATTTCATTTTTAAAAATTTAGTATGTAGAATCACTGGAATTCATTCACAAAACAAACACAGAACAAAGTGCTTTAATGAATGTTTTACACAGAAGTTTACTCAGTCAGTCATGAATGAGTCTTACTCTGTGTAATTAAACACACGTTTTTTTTTCTCACTGCGCGCATTGTTTTCTTCACGTTGCAGCAAAATGTCTCATTTACATGTGATGTGAACGTTCCTCTCCTAGATGTGCGACGTGAGAAAAGGGGAAGTACAGTGAGCTGGAACACGCCTGGCCAGGAAGACACATCACCGTCTGTTTGCGTTTAAAGTGCATGAAAGGAGAGCTGGGAATTCGCAAATCTTGGGAAGATAAATTTAGCCGACTCGGCAAATACAGCAAGGCCAAACAGTGGCATTTAGATAGCATTTATGGCTAATAATACCTTGTCCATTGCCTTGAAATATAGCAGCATGTTCCAAGTCAGTGTCGGGGGAACGAGTAACCCACTGGTCCTTGAACTGTAATGGCCGGTGTTGAGTTGTGCTGAATGAAGCTGTAATTTGCTCAGCCGCGGTCAAGCTTACATAATCGCTATAAGATGCCTGCCGAAGTGCCTTCTTAACTATTACAGCGATAAGAGAGATGAGAGACGAGACGCTGAGATAAGACTTCTCATGGACAAATTGTTTGTGGTCTATAATGCATGTGCAATTATTTATTTGACAATCTCATAAATATATGCATAATTTCGGCATCATTTGCTCTCCTTCATGTTGTTCCAAACCAGTATTGCTTTCAGTCCAATGTGAAACACAAAACGTCATGTTAGTCTTGTCATAGTTAACTAAAACTAAAACCATAAAAAAAACTTTTTCATTACTTGAAAATATGGAAAAATTATGGTTTTAAAACTAAAACCATGAAAATGTTGTTACTTAAAATAAAATAAACCTTAACTGAAATAAAATAAATATAACAAACTTTAATTACAGTTAGTTGCCAAAGCAACATTTCTCATTTTCATTTAATTTAACATGATGTACTAAAATAAATAAAACTGAAACTAAAATAAAAATTTATAAAAACTATATAGACACATTAAAAAAATAATAAAATGAAAAAACAAACAACAAAATTACTAACAATGTCAAATGAAAATACAAATTAATTCAAAATACATATAAAAAAATATAATTTTATTTCAATTATACTAAAATAACACTGGTCAAAAAAGCACAATGAACGTATCATAAAAGAAATCAACTTCCCCTCTGCCATCACGCTTAAATGTCAAAAGTGCAATCTCATATATTTAAAAACATGTGATCAGTCATGTGACATGCAATGGTGGACAGTAACAAAGTATTTTTACATTTAACATTTGATTTTTTTAGACTACATTTCATAAAAATTGATTATTTGGCATTATTTAAAAGTAAAGAGACACAATGTCAAATTCGTAAAAGATTCATTCTTTTGAGTCGATTCTTCTCAGTGAACAGGTTCATAATTTGCACTGAATGATTCATTTGCGAATTCGATTGCAGCAGTTAACAACTCATTGATTCAATGATCTGGTGAGAGCAAATCTTCAGTTAACAAATCAGTGGGATTGAATCTCCAGTTAACAACTCACTGATTCAATGATCTGGTGAGCGAATCTCCAGTTAACAACTCACTGATTCAATGATCTGGTGAGAGCGAATCTCCAGTTAACAGCTCACTGATTCAATGATCTGGTGAGAGCGAATCTCCAGTTAACAAATCAGTGGGATTGAATCTCCAGTTAACAACTCATTGAGTCAATGATCTGGTGAGAGTGAATCTCCAGTTAACAACTCACTGATTCAATGATCTGGTGAAAGCGAATCTCCAGTTAACAACTCACTGATTCAATGATCTGGTGAGAGCGAATCTCCAGTTAACAACTCACTGATTCAATGATCTGGTGGGAGTGAACCTCCCGTTAACAACTCACTGCTTCAATGATCTTCAATGATCTGGTGAGAGCGAATCTCCAGTTAACAACTCACTGATTCAATGATCTGGTAAGAGAGAATCTCCAGTTAACAACTCCCTGATTCAATGATCTGGTGAGAGCAAATCTTCAGTTAACAAATCAGTGGGATTGAATCTCCAGTTAACAACTCACTGATTCAATGATCTGGTGGGAGTGAACCTCCCGTTAACAACTCACTGCTTCAATGATCTGGTGGGAGTGAACCTCTAGTTAACAACTCACTGATTCAATGATCTGGTGAGAGCGAATCTCCAGTTAACAAATCAGTGGGATTGAATCTCCAGTTAACAACTCACTGATTCAATGATCTGGTAAGAGAGAATCTCCAGTTAACAACTCACTGATTCAATGATCTGGTGAAAGCGAATCTCCAGTTAACAACTCACTGATTCAATGATCTGGTGAGAGCGAATCTCCAGTTAACAACTCACTGATTCAATGATCTGGTAAGAGAGAATCTCCAGTTAACAACTCACTGATTCAATGATCTGGTAAGAGAGAATCTCCAGTTAACAACTCACTGATTCAATGATCTGGTAAGAGAGAAACTCCAGTTAACAACTCACTGATTCAATGATCTGGTGGGAGTGAACCTCCAGTTAACAACTCCCTGATTCAATGATCTGGTGGGAGTGAACCTCCAGTTAACAACTCACTGATTCAATGATCTGGTGGGAGTGAATCTCCAATTAAGCACTCACTGAAGTGATGTTGTCCAACTCAAAAGGAGCCAAAGACTGGGAGTAATGTGATTTTCAGAGCTCCAATGCTTTCATTTAGTGTTTTACAGAGGCAAGAAAGCAATACATGGGTTAAAACAACATGAGACATGTAATGCTGAATAGAAAAGCAAACTTAAAGGAATAAAAGGTGAGTAAATGATGAAATTTACTCACCCTCTCTTGCTTTAAGTATATGCTTTTGTATTCACAGGGTTTTTTCAATAAGTTCTCAGTGTTGTGTGACACAGAAAACCATCATGCAGTGGAAGACCTATCAGATCACTCTCATTCATTGTGGGGTATAAAACTGTTTCACTGCATATGGATCTACTCAAGTGTGGGAGAGGTTAGAGCGGCTGACGGACACAGAGGGCTCTGAAACAGCACTTCTAACTGTGGGCCTTTGTCATGTAAATGTACCATGACACTACAAGCACAGAAGTGCTTTCTCACGACTAAAATAGCTTTTAAAGACCACGTAAAACAAAGCCGTGCCAACAGCCAGGGCCTCTGGGCTCAGCTGGTAATATAAAAAGCATGGGACAAGGCTCCGTTTTACATCAGAATGATTAGTTTGTGGCGAGATGCTTTTCTTGCAGAGTGGCAACAAACCGTGTGTTTTGAAGCGAAGGCCTCGTGGGTTTGATATCGGTAAAATGCTGCCCTCTTGATGCCAGTGACAGACACACACACCGACTGGCATGTCTTTGCTTCATGAAAATGATATTACACTTCCAAATCTAAGGTGGTAGGTTTCATTGATGCATCGCCATAGTTTGGTAAGTTCAAAAACGGCTTATAATAATGGCAAGATGCTCAAAAAAAAAGAGAGAGAGAGAGTGATTCAACAAAGCAGCCAAAGATAAGAATTTCAATCAACTTTTTTTTTTCCCCCATGTAACCAGTTTAACAATAAAATACAAAAATGACAAAAACAAAAAAAAAATTATTATTTAAATCATTTATATATATATATAT
>NW_015641598.1:391656-400781 GCF_001515625.1 Sinocyclocheilus rhinocerous | reverse complement strand
ATATATATATCAAAATAAATATTATTAAACACATTTGTGATTTATTTTCCTATGGGCAGAGCCGTTTGAAGGGTCTTTCGTAGAACATCAAGTGAGTTGAATTTACAAAATTGCAAAAAAAAAAAAATGTTTTAAAAAACTCTTCACAGTTACTGCTAAAAAACAAAACAAAAAAACAAAGAACTTCTGAAGTATTAACAGAGATTTACGTATTTTTTTTCTGAAATGAGTAACTACTATTTCTTAAAACAGTTTTTGGTAGCCAATTAGATTCAAAATGTTTAATGCAAGAACTAAAATAGTTAAAATACATTGTTTTTGACAACATAAACACAATAAATGATATTTATAAATTACTGTCACAGTCTGGCATATTTTGAAAATGCCATGTTAAGGTTTCCATAAACATTCCGAAGGATGACATCAAATTGTTGAATCAGAGTTCTGAGAATTGATTCAAATAATCATTTTAAATAATGTCAAATAATCGTGAAATCGCACACATGACTGATGCTTCACAAGCAACAAAGGAAGATCTCTCACAATTACTTTCAGTGTCTCTACATCTAAAAACCAATACCCCAACACAGACAAGAGGGAGTCATTAGCATTGTGGGGTGAAGGGGCAGCCGGGACAATGATGCAACACTTTCCTCCAGCTCACCACATCTATTCATCTGGGCTGGGGGCAGAGCAGGGTGATGATGTCATTGTGTGACTCAGATGTGCTGTCAGACAAACAGCTGTGTGCACTAACATTCTCCTTTTGTCCCGCTTGGAGCAACGTCTCAAAAAAGACCTGCCAATCAAAGCACCCCGGGACATAGACCTGCGCAGGAATTGACCCTTTGCTAAACCCCGCCCCTTCGATTGCTACTGCAAAGACGAGCTTTACAGACATTGTATAGGAATGAATTCAGTCAAATTTGCTTATTAAGTGAATGGTATTATTCTTTTCATATTGCAAAACATTTAATATGCCAATTTTCTTTAAAGTTTCTTTAAACTGTTGAATTTCACAGTAACATTTTTTTTTTTTTTTTTTTAGAACAATTTATTAAACTTTTTTTTTTTTTTTGAGTATGATGTTTAATGATTTTATGTCTCATTTAATATGATATAGTGAAAATATGGAGCTCATACTTGAGGAAAACAACTTTTATTCAGAGGCCCAAACAGAGGAAAAATGTGCAATTTGGTACAGATGCTGATATTTATATGGACAAAAAGTAAAATGAAATTCTGATCGTGCAATGTAAATGACATATTTATAACTGTATAGCAGACTAATTACATAAAATGCAAAAAAATATTAGTCATCACTCTATATCTGCCAATAATGTCTTAGTAAGATGATATTCAAATGCTTAGTTTTATGATCAAATATATATATATATATATATATGTGTGTGTGTGTGTGTGTTTTCCATAACAGACTTACATTAAAAAAAAAAAATAAATAAATAAAAAAAGAACATGAGGCATCAGTTGCTATGGTATGATTGGACAGTAGTAACATTTTAAAGGCGGGGCTTAGTGAAGGGTCAATTACACCAACAAGAGCTCAGGGGGTCACTGAAGAGGCGTTTCGCTGTCACAGCTGAAGCTGAAGTATTCCCTGCTCCCCTAAATCATCCAAAACAAAAGCAAATCCCCCATAATCCCATCATCTTACTCAAACAATGACAGGCTAGGCATTTGAGAATTCCAATCAGCAGCTAAATCGGTGAAGTGCAGCCTGAGGGCGTGTATATAAAAAAATCAGGTAACAAGACCTGGACTGTATCTTGAGAGGACACTTCACTCCCCAAAAAGAGGAGACAGGCCCAATCAAACTCTTTAGACATCGCACTAGAGAACAAAACACATCCTGATAATCTGCAATATCTGTGAATCGCACAATTACGAAAACAGTTGTGTTAAAAAAAAACTGAAATAAAACAATAATAATAAAATTAATAGCAATAATAATAAATAAATAAACAAATAAATAAGAAATATAATATAGATTTGTATATATTTATTATTTAATTTAATATTAATTATTAATGAATTATAATAATAGAAATAATTAAAATAATTAATAATAATAATAATTTTATATTATATTTAATGGTGTGTATGTATAAAATGTTTTATTTGTATGAAATAATACACCTGGACCGTCTTTTACGGCAGACACAGTCTGGGTCATCGTCTATCCTCGGCAAACTGCAGAAACTAGCACAGCAAAAAGTTTTCGTGACACTTCCACCCCATCCCCCCCTCTGGTTTCCCTCCGTTTCGCTCATATACTGAGGCCGTAATTGCTAGCCTCAGATATAATACGAGAGGGATCATTACTGCCATCCTCAAATATAATGAAGGCCCCCATAATGGCAAACTGCAAAGCCACATTATGACGGCACATTTCAATATGCTGTAATTTGCAGATTTTGCTGCAGGTCAAAGTTGTTCCGGATGGCCGTTCATAACATATATTTGTCATATAATAAGATCCACAGGGGTCTTGCTTTTCCCAAATCAGCAATGTAAGCAGATTGCATTGGCCATATAAGTTCTGGAGACGAGTCTTAACCTTTATAAAGAATATCTCTTTGGATTTGAGACTTTAGTCTTTGCAACTTTACAGATCTTCTTTATGCACCAAGAGCTTGTAACACTCCAAAGAGAAAGGAAAAATTGAAATCGCATCATATGACCCTTTTAAGTAAATTGCTTATTAGACCAACCTTAAATTCTCCTGGCTATAGTAGAGGCTTTCAGCGTTTACAAACTTAAACCCCCACCCCTAAGACTCAGCCAACCCAGAGACTCCAAAAATAAAGATAACTGATTTTAATAGTAACTTCCATTATATAACACAGGTTGTTAACAAGTATTCTTTTTTTTTTATATATAAATAAATAAATAAAATAAAAAATGAATAAATAAAAAAAAAACACAAAAAAGTATGCTTACCCAGGCTGCATTTATTTTTATATTTAATAATATTTTACTTCAAGGGTCTTCAACCGGGGGTCCGCAGCAGTTTTGCAGGGGGTCTGCCAATTAAAGTTTGATCACAAATCATTTTTTGTTAAAAAAAGGTAGGTAAAACACATCACACAAAATCAATTTTTAAATATAAGCACCCTGAAACGAAAGCAAGATTTAGCAAACGCTCCGTTGCGTTTTTGAGTTTGAGCTGGAGAACGTGAAATGTTCCTATTAACAGCTTGTTTTTGCCTGTAACAACTTTTATGTCGAGATCACGAGAAAATTAAGTCGTGATCACGAGAAAATAACTTTCGTTATGTCGTGATCACGAGATAATTAAGTCATCACAACAAAACAAGAAAGAAAAAAAATTAATGGCCTCTTAGGACTTCCGTAAATGACAGTTATTCCAACATACAGCACTCGCATTGAACAAAGAGGGACTGGTTTGTCCACATAGTTTTGTCTCTCTCTCATCGCTCTTGTTGTAATGTATTGGGAAGCCAGAATTTGTATCCATCAACAGAAACATGCATTAGCCGAACTCTTAACAAACCATATTACAGATGCATTGTCAGATTTAAGTTGAACCGCGGTCCTAGTGTGTGCGAACCCTGTGTGGAGAACATTACGGTTCGATTTTTTACCGAGAACCGTTGCACCCCTACTTTCTATTAATATCGAACACTATATGCTTAATATGTAGCTCTGCTCGACACATTTTGTATTGGGGGTCCCTGCTCCATGTCTATATTGCCTAAGGGGTCCTTGCCCTGAAAAATGCTGATGACCTCTGAACATTTGTCTTTTTTTTCATATATTTTAAAATATAATTTATTCCCATGATGGCAAAACTGAATTTTCAGCAGCCATTACTCATGATCCTTCAGAAATCATTCTAATATGCTGATTTGTTGCTCAAAAAACATTTCTTATTATCAATGTTGAAAACAGTTGTGTGCTTATTTACTTTTTGTGGAAGGCTATGATACTTTTTTTTTTCAAAGTTCTTTGATGAATAGAAATTTCAAAAGAACAATTTATTTGAAACATCTTGTAACATTATGAAAGACTTTTCTGTCACTTTTGATCAACTGAATGGGTCCTCGCTGAATAAAAGTATCAATTTCTTAAAGTTTGAAATAATTAAAATAATTAATAATAATAATAATTTTATATTATATTTAATGGTGTGTATGTATAAAATGTTTTATTTGTATGAAATAATACACCTGGACCGTCTTTTACGGCAGACACAGTCTGGGTCATCGTCTATCCTCGGCAAACTGCAGAAACTAGCACAGCAAAAAGTTTTCGTGACACTTCCACCCCATCCCCCTCTGGTTTCCCTCCGTTTCGCTCATATACTGTGGCCATAATTGCTAGCCTCAGATATAATACGAGAGGGATCATTACTGCCAGCCTCAAATATAATGAAGGCCCCCATAATGGCAAACTGCAAAGCCACATTATGACGGCACATTTCAATATGCTGTAATTTGCAGATTTTGCTGCAGGTCAAAGTTGTTCCGGATGGCCGTTCATAACATATATTTGTCATATAATAAGATCCACAGGGGTCTTGCTTTTCCCAAATCAGCAATGTAAGCAGATTGCATTGGCCATATAAGTTCTGGACCAAACTCGTTTTGAGGATGCATCTCATATACGGCTCTCAGCTGTCATTACACACAATGCACCAAAATAATCTCAAACAAAAAACTAAAGCTCTTCACAGTTAGTGCTAAAATACAAAGAAGACATTATAACAACTCACAAAGTATTTCAATATTTACATACTTTTTCTGAAATTAGTAACTATCATTATAACCAAACCAATTCAAAATGTTTAATGCACGATATAAAATATTCAAGAAATTTTTTGTTAAAACACTGTTAATTACTAAATACAGACAAAGAATTATATTTAAATTTAACTTTTACAATCTGATGCCCTTTGAAAATGAAATGTGAGTTAGGCCTGGCGATAAAACGGTATCGATATTTATCGACGGTACACCTTCTTCGATAACGATATAAAAAATGTTCGATATAGTGCACGATATAGGCACGTGCTCTGGGTGACGCAGACAGCACACACAAACAGAAACATGAGTGCTGTGCCTGCCTGTGATGAGGAGATTGTGAATACAAAAATTAATATTAGTCGAATTTAAAATAAACATTTGCATTTGAATGCAAAAATAGTACAATCGAATGTTAGGAGTGCGTCAGGGAGCGTCATCCGTGGAGCACGAGATGCGGTGATGTTGATGTAAGTGACGTTGTTGTACTTTAATGTTTTGTTAGTCTAGCCCACGAGACGCGCAGTTGCTTCATTATGCATTCAAAATATTAGAGAAATATAGAAGCTCAATGCGGAGAAGATCTTGATTAGGTTAAAACCTAAACCAAGCCATTCACACAGAACGCATATTCAGCAAATTTTTTAGACGGACAAATATGACTGCTGCACCGTCTCACACAAGAGATGTAGCCATGCAAAGTTAAAACAGTTTAAACTTTTAGAAAACACGTCGCGAATTTGTGGAGGTTTATTCCTTTTCACTGCGTCTCATATGTTTTTAAATACAATCAGAGTGAATGGCGCCCTCCTGTGGCCTCGGGAGACAAGTCAAAAGTTTCCTTAAGACCCATTTAATCGGCATATAAAACATTAGAAATTAGATATTTGTTTAATTTTTATTGTGCGTTTGACTGTAAAAAAAAAAAAAATTGTTGTTTGTCTATATTAAAAATACAGTGGTTAAATAAATAAAAAAAAAGATATATTTCTCTGTTTTAAAAAAGGTTATAAAAAATGTCAATAATTATCGATACCGAACGATATGAAACATTATTTCGTTGATACATTTTTTAGCTATATCGCCCAGCCCTATGTGAGATTACCATAAAGATTTCAAATGATGACATCGAATCATCAAATCAGAGTTCTAAGAACTGATTCACTTAAATGGACAGTTTGAACTGATTCACTTAAATGGACAGTTTGAACTGATTCACTGAAATGGACAGTTTGAACTGATTCACTGAAATGGACAGTTTGAACTGATTCACTGAAACGAATCAAACTCGCTAACTCTAAGACTGCATCTGAATACTTCCATAATAAATAATAGGTGAAAAACAGCATGTGTCTGAATTCATAGTATTCATAAAACAGAAGACAAAAAGTCCAATGGACACATTACTATCCCATGTAACCCTGGGAGAGGATTTACTTGATTCCGGACACAGCCCATCTTTGTTTTTGCTACTGTTTAAATCAGAGACACTATCAAACATCTCACAAGACAAGATTGTGAAACTAGTCTAAAGATACAGCGTTTAGGAAATTTAACAGCTAAATAAAAAGCACATTTTCATCTGAATATTCATTATTTCGCCAGTAAAACCAAAAATACTAAAGTCTAAATGTAACTCATTCTAGATCTTTTAAGCTACATCCACCAATTTCGGCACAGATCTTCAGTCTGTTCTGACTGTATATTTTCTAATTGATCAGACATATGGGTTTTTCTCTAGTGGATGAACAGACTTCCATTAAAATTTGTTGATTGTAATTAATACAAACATTTTAAAGCTACATCAACCAAACTCAACATAGTACTTCAGCTAACTGATCGATCCATCCATCCGGTCTACATAAAACCATAGCAGCTGAACAATTTTAAACTTTCATGCACAATTTTGTAAAGCCGAAAAATCAAAGCCGACAAATGTATTTGACATACATTCCTTCTCTAATTATAAGTGCTGTTAAACATGTCTACGTTGCCCTTTGCCATGCTTTTCCCTTGTTGTCGGACTAGATTAGAAACTACATCCAAAAATGGATGGATTCAGAGGGCTGACGCAGCGATTTCATTCCCCGTCCCAGTTCATTTCCATTCCAGCTAAACTGGTTCAACATCTCTCTGTTCCAGCGTATGTCATTAGCGCCCAGGGGAAGTTTAAACATTCTGCCTGTTTATCAGTCTGCATCTGTTTGTATGCTGTGTTTTTAGTTTAGTCTCACAAGAAGTGGATTTAAACTGAAATATCTGAGCATTTCTACTGTAGTTACTGACTGGGAACGAAACTAAGATGGTCGAACAACGAAAGGAGAAAGCGATGAAAGTTTGTTTTGGCTTCTGGACTTTTTAACCAAATGAGAACAAGACGACCAGGGACAATCAATCAATCAATCAGTCAACCAACCAATCAATCCATGCAAATGCATACATACAAAATGATATGCTTCCATATGATTCAACATGGCTTTGTTCCAAACCCTAGCGAGATGCCTATATAGATACAAAAGCTGTTGTAGCCTCTTAAGAAAATGTCCTTTGGCCACATTCTAATGCAGCATTCCATCAGTTTTCCAAAGAGAAGCCAATCGCATAATGTTCCCTATGTAGGCAGTAGACAGCTCTTCTGAACAGCAGTGGCTTGAATAAATCACGCGTGTCTCACCTGAGTCGCACTGGTTTTGGTCCAGGGTAACAGGCACTCAGACACTAGAGAGACAGTGGACGGCAGCAACTCTGGGAAGGGATTTGGGACGGGTCTCATCTGTGTTTCATCCACCTCTATACTTTTCCTGAGGAGAAAGAAATCAATGATAAGAAACATGAATAAAAACGATAGAAGACTGGCATTATCCACATAGGATTGGAGGATGGTTGTCTGAGCTGAAAATGTCATGTCACCAATAAATGTATTTGAAACATCCTCCAAAATATGAGCTACTGCTGAAAAATCATTAATTTAATGCCATTTTTGTGGGAAAAAAAGTTGAATTTGGGCCTCATAATGGTGTAGTTTGGTTTCTAACTTTGACCTTAAGATACAAATGCATTTGCTATGGAAATCAGTCTTATTTTAGTATCATTGATATATATATATATATATATATATATATGTGTGTGTGTGTGTGTGTGTGTGTGTTTTGTTAATTTTTAGATTTTCTGTTTTCATTTTAATTTTAGTTAGTTTTAGTAATTTTGTTGCGTTTTTGTCATTTTAATAGTTTTTGTTTTTTATATACATACAGTTTTTAATCATTTCTATTTCAGTTTTAGTTTTAGTTATTTTAGTACATCAAGTTCAACAAATTTAAAAAGAGAAATGCTGCCGTGACAACTATCTGACATAAAAAGAAAGTTTTTTAGGTTTTATTCAGTTAATGTTTATTTAATTTCAAATAACAAATCTTGTTTTTATGGTTTTAATTTTAGTTTCAGTTTTAGTTAACTAACAACCCTGCTTCAACTAAATGAAAATGAGAAAAGTCACCAACTAACTGAAATAAAATAAGTGTATTTTTTTTCAGTTAAAATTTATTTTTATTTCAAGTAATGAAATGTTTTTATGGTTTTAGTTTTAGTTAATAATAATAACCCTGGCTGAATTCAAACTCAAATTGGCCTCGTCAGGGATAACCAGCACCATCAAAATAGCATGTGAGATGCGAATGACATTTCATAAAGCAGACGTTCTGCATTCTCAGCGCAGCAGACAGCAGCTGTGTGAGGCAGCGGTTGATGTCATATGATGACAGACCGGATGACTGAAGTTCCGTCTCCCAGGCAACAGCCGGTCTTCAGCCAGAGATGACTTCATCGGCAGTACCTGAACGATCCCCGGAGGGCCGGCGTAAACTGCGAGGAGAGGCAGTCTGATGCTGTGTGATCATGTGCTTATTTATAATCCACTTAGAGAGTTCTGTTGATGGGTAAATCTCAAGAAAAACGCAGAGAACATGCACAGGTCATATTTCACCCGCATTGTTTGCTTAAAGAAAATGAAGCTTGCTTTTAGGAGCATTAAGAAATGTTGGATTGTTTTCATCCTAAAACCCAAGCATCTCATTTCCATAATGTGGAAACAAATAATGCTAAATGAATTGTAAAGTAATTATACATCATTTTAGTAATTATTGAACTGCCTTTTACATATGTGGAATTAAATATAAACATCGTGTTACAATTCTTTTCAATGGACTACAGGTTCATAGGTCTAAAATAGACTTTCCATTATGTAAAATCTCTTATATATACATATATATATATATATATATATATATATATTGTGGCAAGTATCCCGGTTCCAGATCAGCGTCGCCCTGGAAACGCCGCTTC
>NW_015641598.1:379328-387002 GCF_001515625.1 Sinocyclocheilus rhinocerous | reverse complement strand
GTCAGATAAGAGCAAGACATCATTCAAAACGGTCTATTTTTATTTGTGTACCTTCAAAATGACAGTGAAACATTGTGCTTTTGTAAAATAAAGAAAACAAACAAAATGCGCTTGCCGTCTTGGTCTCTGTGAACTTCTTACTAAAATGAAGAAAAACTCAGCTATACTTTCTACTTGTCAAACAGACATGAGAAATATATTTAGCTATATAGGCCTAAACCGTGAAGTGCCCGCTTTTAAGTGTTTACGCTTTGCTTATTTGACATTAATGCATTAAATAAGTCACGTTTCAGAAGATAAAAAAACGCAAGTTGCAGTCCAGAAAATACATTATAGCAAATTATTTTGCGGACCCCCAAGGTTCCGCGGACCCCAGTTTGAAAACAACCTAGGTAAACCATGAATTGTCCTGACAGTGCCTTAAAAACGTCCCATTTCAACTGTTCAACTGACTTGCCCAGGTAGAACACTGAAACACATTAGTCTTAAAGGGACAGTTCACCAAAAAATGAAATTTCTGTCATCATTTACTCACCATCATGTCACTCCAAACCTGGGGTGCGTTTCCCAAAAGCAACTATGGTCGCAAGTTCCGTCGTTACCAATAGAGTATGGAACTAACGACCATAGTTAGCTAACGATGCTTTTGGGAAACGCACCCCTGTCTGACTTTTAATTCGTAACACAAGAAAATATATTTTAAAGAACAGTGACATCCAAACAACACTACATCCCACTGAGTTTCATTGTATGGAGAAAAAAAAATGGTGTTCCTCAGAAGAAAAAAAATCATGGCAGGTTTTCATTTTTTAGTGAACTATTCCTTTAACTACAGCTTTTTGTTAGTTAAGGTAAGAAACTACAGGCAAAATCACTGGTCATGCACTGGTCAATTTTGAGATTTTGTGCTATTTGGCTTTTCATAATGTGTTGTTATATACTAGTGGAAAGAAAACATCAAAAATAAAAAATTTTCATTGCACTTTATCTATTTGCATTAGGGATGTTTGACAATAAATCGTGATAAAATACCCCACGGTTAGTATTACCATTTCATATTTTAATTATCACTATAACCGTATTCGATTACCGCGATTTGAACAACTGAGGATAAATAAATACTGTACTGCACAAAACAACTTTTCTTTTTGTTTTCATTTTGAAAAGCTTGTTATCTTTGCTGTTTACCTCATGTTATGCTATGGAGGCTCTCTTTTTTATTTATTTGATTCCTCAGTGTTTGCTAAACGTTCTGTAATTTATTAGTCGGTATATAATACAGCATGTGGTGTATGCCATGCCTCGTCTTATTCGTTTTTGTTAATAAACGTTCTGTATGCTAGTTTGTCATTGTATCTTACTGTTTTATTGTTGTTATGCTTTTTAATTAAGAATAACAATGAATCCATCTTTTGTTTTAGTCTTAAAAAGTGAAAGGTGTGTAGATGTATAATGTAAGCAAATCAGACAATGATGCAAAAGAGGAACTCCCGTTCACAAAATTCTAATCACAAATAATACTGATGAAAAAGAAGGGGTTGAATGTTAACCACTTTCGTTTTCATATTACTATAAACTATGATAAAAGTTCATCAGCATGCATTGATTAATCCCTAAAAATAAAAATATTGCGACCAAATCATGTGCTGGTGTGACCAACTGAGAAAGTTAGTCGCAAAAGAGCGACCAGTGGGAAGAATGAGTCTGGAGCCCTGAAGCATAAAACATTCATTCATTTTATTACATTAGATTTTTGACATTTGTAATACTGATAACCGTGATCATTTTGGTCACTATAATCGTGATAAGAAATTTTCATACCGTTACATCCCTAATTTGCATCTGTAGATTTTAATTACAATGCATATCTTTAAGGTTGTTTTCTCAAAATGAGCCTGAAATCTCCTCTTCAGTAGCACAGTTTCATTCTTATCTATATCTGTATTCTGAAGTTTTTTACATTGGAGTTTGTTCAAAATCCCTTTGACTCTAATATGTCAATAAAAAGAAACCATTTTGAACCTGTCATTAACCAGCATTCATATTTCTGTTCTGGAAATGCATGCAAATGAGTGCATATTTAATTAGATAATACCTCATTTGAATATTTAAACATAACATTTCAGAATACTTTGTTAAAAAAAATTTCGATTCTTAATCAATCGACTGGGGAAATATGGTGAAATCTATTAGTTAAATGTTTTACCCTGTTCACCTAGAGTGTCTCCGCCTTAAAAAATGACAAGCATACCTGCATATGAAAATACGGTCAGCCTAATGATGCTGGAACGCAGCAGGGTGCATTTAATTCACTTGTTTGTGTGTCTACATATGAGTGAGCTCAGTTGTTTGTTGGTTACGGCACAAATAAACACTTAAGAGTCCTCCTTCGAGGGCCGCATTTGAGCCATGCCGTAATGATCTCATAGCTACCATATCACAAACACGTGGAAGACGTGACATAAAGTCCCTCGTGATTCCTCGCGATTCCTCCCCAGAGCTGGAAAGTAACAGGTGCTTGATTTGATTCCAGCTTCGTTGCTCTCAACCTGCCTGTTTACAGGTACAAAGTCTACAGTGTTTTCACGTAGGCATTGCGGAGAACACAAAGGCTGCTCTATTGCTTGTCCCATCGGACACATTAACAATTAACCAGTGAGAAATGAGGTACGGTGTTTATGTAGGGAACCAGATAGTTGTTTATTATACAGTGTGTACACATAGTGGGACGTTTGCATGCACAAAAATGAGTTGCAATAGAAAGTGTGTCCTACCTATTTCCCTTGAGGAGCGTGGAGACCACAGCATTGGGTGGCTGCAAGGGCGATCGCAATGGGATGAAGGCCGACCCAACGACGTTCCCACTGCCTCTCGTTCCCCGAAATATGGCCGCTTTCTCCCTGAGGCTGCGCGTCTCATCCAGGGAGTCATTCATAGCACTCATGGAGCCAGGTTACATCCAGCAGCTCATCTGGAGCACAAGACAGGACAGACACCATCAGGACAGGCCCAGAAAAGAGTGTGTTTGTGTGTGAAGTCAACGCGCTCCTGCCGCTGCCACAAAAACACACACACACACATGCACAAACGCATGCACATACACTCAGCCTGTGCTGCCCCAGCCTGGGAAGTAGATCCCTCCTTCCAAAACATGATCTGCTATAAAGTTATTTTTAACTTTATGTCTCCTGAATGAGCTCGACTCGCTCTTGCACACACACACACACGATCCAGCCTCAAAAACTCTTGCTTCTGTTTTCCTAGCAGACCTGCTTAGACAGACAAAGGGTTTCTTGGTTATTGGTATGCAACATAGCTCGGTAATGAGAGCTGGAGGTCAGCCAGACAGTAAAACCTACTGTTCCTTTGTCATGGACTTTCCTCTTCTGCCCTGCACCCACAGCTGCTCTGAAGCCATGCGTGGAGGCTGACCTCCTCAGATAAGATGCAGCGTGTGTGTTTGGGACTTATGAACAGACCTGAACTCATAACAAGAGCACTTCATTATGAAATAAATAAATAAATAAAAGACAACTGTGACTTTATCTCACAATGCACACTTTTTTTCTTGCAATTCTGAGGAAAAAAGTAAAAATTGTGAGATATGAATTCAAAATTCGGACTTTTTTCTTGCAATTCTGAGTTTCCATTTCGCAGTTCTGACTTTTTTTCCACAGAATTCTAATATGTGACCCTGGACTTACATATTATACATCTCAATCTGAATAATCTGAATAAATAAGCTTTCCATTGATGTATGGTTTGTTATGATAGGACAATATTTGGCCGGGATACAGCTATTTGAAAATCTGGAATCTGAGGGTGCAAAAAAATCTAAATATTGAGAAAATCGCCTTTAAAGTTATCCAAAAGAAGTTCTAAGCAATGCATATTACTAATCAAAAATTAAGTTTTAATATATTTACAGTAGGAAATTTACAAAATATCTTCATGGAACATGATCTTTACTTAATATCCTAATGATTTTTTGCATCAAAGAAAAACCTATAATTTTGACCCATACAATGTATTTTTGGCTATTGCTACAAATATACCCCAGCGACTTAAGACTGGTTTTGTGCTCCAGGGTCACATATTATATCTCACAATTTTGACCTTTTCTCTGGATTCTGAGATTACATCTCGCAATTCTGTTTTTTAAAGACTACGTTCAAATAACATTAGATACTATTTCTATTTACTTGTTATTTGCACCTCAGTATGAAAATAGAAACTTTTTTGTGTCTATTTTTTATATACAAGACTTTTGTATGTGTGTGTGTGTTTGCTTATGCAGTTAATTTTGAACATATATGTGTGTCAGATTGACCACTACGGAAATTATTACATTTCGTTTTTACAGCAATCTTTAGTTTTTATTCACAGTGTCGATTTTTGCCAAATTGCATGGAAAACAATATTCAAACCAACATTCAAAACATAATCTTTTGTGTTCAGCAAAAGAAAGAAAGTCATACAGGTTTGGAACAGAAACCTGAGCTTAACCAGACCCGGTAGAAAGACCATGCTGGTTGATCTGGTTGAACACCACACCAGTACAAATTAGCATGATCATTTCAAATAACGTGAACAACATTGGAGACCAGACAACCCTGGAAGATGAAAAAAAGCACTGAAACAGAGAAGAAGTCAGGTTTGGAATGACACGGGTGAGTAAATGATGCATTATTATTACTTTGTAAATCAAGGACCAAGGTTGTGCAAAATTTAGAATGAAAGAATTGGCTGCTTTTCAAATCTTGAGTGTGTTTAATTTCAACTGGCCCCAAAGGAAGTTGAATGGGAATTTGAATTGGAGTGACGGGAAGTTTTATCTATTGAACTGCAATTCAAAGGAATTCAGTGGAAATTTGAGAAATAAAGTGTTCTTCAACATAAAATCCACATAAATGTAGATTTTGTTCATAAAATGAGTTAATATATTAAATATACGCGAGTAAAAAAAAAGGTCTATAAAACCTCTGAAATTCAAAACTTTTAACTTTCAAACAGGGATTGTCAAGCCATCATTCAAAATGTATCTTGACAAACCTTTTCTTATTTAAAAATTCCACAAGTTGAATTTCTTATAGAATCTTGATTTCATTCTATGTCATTTAATTCAAATTCAAATTGCTATTCTGCATTCTGTTTCCTGCCTCAATTCAAATTCAAGAACTGATTTGTAATTAAAAAAGCCTCTGCCTCTGAAAGCAAGATAGCATGACCGCATTTATTGTGTTTCACCTGCATGCTCTGAGGTGCAAGTAATTTATCATATTTGAAACAAGACCCACCGGGGGCTTCTTCTACTGCAGCAAATTACCTTTTTCTTAGTGATATTTGGCACCAGTTTATCAGGAAGTGACGATTTTGTTCTCTTCATCTCGCTGGATAGAAACGGTACTTTATTCACAAATGTTTTATGCAATATTCCAATTTTGCGCATAAGCTAAATTCGCGACTTTAGATAGAAACAAATAGCTAATGGTGCTGGGAACTCTTACTGAAATGAATGTCTTCCTGTTGTTTTGTCACTTTAGATTACAAATACCACACAACCAGCCCAGAGAATGAAGGTAGATAAGAAAGATAAGAGATCTGAACCCTGCTATCAGATGCAATAATGATGTTCTCTGTTATCATGTGTCAACATCTGTCTTCATGAACAAATTCACCTTTCAGATCAAGTATTAATATTCTGCTCTTTGGTCAAAGTCCCTCCTGCCAGTGTTTCACAGCAGGATGTGATAAACACAAAGTTGAATGCCCTAAATTATTTGTACCAGTCGTGTTTATAGCACAGCTCTCAGGGAAAGCATTTTGGAGGACTATTACAATACAGTTTTAAACTTTAGTGCTTTTTCCACATTTGCTGCACTGACGTTTTGTCCACCCACACAAGTGCCAAACAGCTCTGAGGTGATTATCCATCATTATGACATCCCTGAATGTACATATACTTCACAAATTATGGATCCGCTGATACCGATACAGGCATCATTATTGGGTCTCATACTGTGCTCTTGTACTCATTTGTCTGTTGCATAAACATTGCATCACAAATAAAGACAGAAGAACAAGACGTTCTAATATTTGTAAAACAAACTGGAACATAGTGAAAAGGAAGATGCAATATTACGTATTTCAACTTTCCAACATGAAACATTTGTTGCTGTTAGATATGCAATGCAAAACATTAGATGGTTTAATGCTTAATGCATTGGTTGATGCAATGAGCTGTGATGCACGTCTTACTATTTAAACCTTTTTTTTTTTTTTTTTTTGACTGGGTAGGAATAAGGGCAGGACAGGAAATGGTTCATAGAGATTTGAATCTGGCATGGGACCATTTCCTGTCATCTCTCTATCATGTGTATCTCCAAAAAAATAAAAATAAAAAAGTGGCAAAATGCAAATAAATAAACACAAAAACAAATTATGACATGCAACCAAAAATGAAGTTAAAATAGTAAAGACTCTAAGGGGTCAAAATTATCCTCAAACTCAAACCTGACCAAATAAATGAACTTGATGGACTTAAATGGCAAACGGTCTGTCTTCTCAAATAATCACTTTACTGCATCAAAGATTAGGAACAATTTTAATACACATTAATCAGTATGTGTGTATATATAGCAGCAATTAATCGCAACATGAAATTTTGATACCGGCATATCCCTAATATATGAGCAAAATGCACATCTGTATTTCTCTTGTGTTTCATGTAAACACACGTCTTTGCAAACATATCAATGGTGTTTACATGAGTCTCATCACCAAAACTTCTGCTGGGTCTAAGACAAGGCCACCAGACGACCGGACAGCATGACGCTCCCAAAATAGTTGCTGGGCTGAAACACATTCTTGTGTTATCAGTCAATGCAAACGCTTTCCAATTAAATTAGCGGGGCCTGAGAGGCACGGCTATTTCAGTTCAGCCTAGATTCTCTCGCATGCGGCTTATACATGAGAGCAACAGCCACAGGACAATACAAAAGTGAGCTTAAAAGGCTGCCGATGAGGAGGAAAGACGAAGAGAGAGTGACAGAGACGTGCTGAATGAAGCGTGTGCTATTAGATAACCATTTAAGTGCATTCGCGCTGATCATCTTACCTTTCCATATCTCAGCGGTTATGAGTAAACAAATGTCTCCCAGCACTCACAGCCAATGTTCAGTGTCATTTTTGTTCTTGCTAAGCAAAATCTACTTTTGTGCATTGACTGGTGTTCACTGTACCATTCTTTACTGAGAAAAAGACCCCCTTTTTGGGGTGTTCATATTATACACATAATGTACAGCAAATATACATACATCAGTCTTATTTTAGTATCAATAAGATACTATTATAGTTTTTAATAATTTTAGAATTAATAATTTTATAATAAAGTTTTATATATATAAAAGTTTCATAATAAAAATTAATAAAGTTATAATTTACAAAAAATATTATCAAATTAAAACGCTTACTAAAAGATCAAATATATTATTTGTTTGCCTGCATATCATGCAATCATTAACCAAGAACAGAGAACCGTGAACATTTTTATGTCTATATTTTTAGTTTATTTAATTTAGTTATTTTAGTACTTTAAGTTAACTAAATGAAAATGAGAAATTTAGCCTTGGCAACTAGCAGAAATAAAACAAATGTAAGTTTTATATATATATA
>NW_015641598.1:364424-379318 GCF_001515625.1 Sinocyclocheilus rhinocerous | reverse complement strand
TATATATATATATATATATATAAACTGTAGCTTTTTATAATTTTTTTTTTATAAAATTAGGATACTATTATAATTTAAAATATTTTTATTTTCGGTTCATTTTAATTTTTTGTAATCTAGTAATGTCTATTTTTTATAAATTAGTTTATTTTCGTATCATTGAGAAACTTATATTTTTCAGTTGAATTTTTTGTAATTTAATTTTTTTTGTAATTTTTTTTTTTCTATAGTTAATTGTCTATAGTTTATTTTTAGGTTTAGTACTTCAAGGTAAACTAAACTAAAATGAGAAATGGTGCTTTGGCGACTAGATGAAATAATTTTTTTTTTTTTCAGTTAACGTTTATTTAAACAACGATTTTTAAAAAAATGTTTTTAGTTGTAAGGTGCATCCTAATTTGCATACTTATGCACTATTCTATGCAGATTTGTAGTACAAATTGTGCGAGTAGTGTGTTCACACTGAAAATTCCAAAAAGAAAAAGTGCACTTTAAAAACTAATACTAATAGTGCCCCTATTATGCAATTTCGAATATTGTCTTTCATGCAGTGTGTAATGTAGCTGTATGTGAATGTAAACAATCTGTAAAGTTGTCTTCCAAAATAAAGAATCGACTCTGAACAGCCTAAATGAGTCGTCAGTAATTCGAATCCCACTTCCGTGGCGGTTACACGTCACGGAGTAACACATTTGCATAATGCCCGCCTACGTTCTACGTTGGCCCCGCCCTCAAACGCTTGTCCGTGTGGTTAACATCATGTCTAGAAGATGCTGTGTCCTACGCTGTGAAAGTAAATTTGTTTTCTTTTCACTTCTTAAAGATGAGGCTGTAAAAAATCTGTGGTTTTTTTCACTGTACCACAGCAGTACAGCCCCAATCTTTTTTTGTGTTTCCGTCATTTCACGGACGACTAATCTCGGGGAGTTCAAAACGCTTGCTCTTGAAAGATGGCTCAGTACACAGTTTATTTGGACCAGCTGATCCAGCTCCACTGAATCACAACCTGCAAAGGAAAACTTGAAATCGCATCATATGACCCCTTTAAATAATAGATGTTTGTTTTCTATTGAGCGTTCAAAATACAGAACTATGGCAATGGGCTTATCTTTTCCAACATGCGCTGTACACGGTAGACCAATCACAACAGACTGGGCCATCTGACCAATCAGAGCAGAGTTAGTCTTCAGACTGACGGCAGAAGGTCTGGGAACCTTGGCCGCTTTGAATGGCAAGGACCACCCAAGAGGCCATATGACTGACAAATAAAGCAACCAATCAGGTTTCAGTTTGTGCCGCGTCATGTTTAGGGGCTTGGAAATGTACCCACAATAACAGACCATGTGTAAAACTCTTGGACGTATGTTAAAGATTCTATGCCGCGGACTTTAAATATTTCCCATACTTTTGAAAATCCAGCTTTTAGTTGATCCTGATAAGCGGCTCATTATCACAGTTGTAAACACAACGGCTTTCTTCTTCCATGAGGGGTTTTGGCGTCACGGCATATTTGTTTCCAGGTGGAACATTAAAGAGCGTGACACGCACGTCTCCCCGAAATCCTGTATAATTCAACTAATCCGATGATGACTTTGAAACTCCCGAAGTGTTTCCAATTTTGTGTGCCGTATGCATCAGATGTTCAGCCAACTGTCCGTGGACATGACGTCTGAGGCTGAGACTAGAGCAGAGTAGGCTCATGGAAAGGAGGGGTTTAGAGAGACTGAATCTTAGAACTTCTTCAAATGAATCGTTTGAGAATCGTTGGAAAATGAGGTGATATTAAATGCATATTTTGAGAAAACAAAGACGTTTTTTTTGACCTTGCATGCATGTAAACCTACTGTAGGAGTCTCCCAAAACAATATTAGGAACCTTAAAAATGGCATAATAGGGGCACTTTAAATAACCAAAAAAAACGAATGTTGGATGCTTCATGCACTCAACTGTCGCAGTTTTAATTATGTAGAGGTGGGGGAGGGGCTATTAGACTCTGATTATGAATGACAAAATAACCTTATATAATTCGTACACTACACGGTTGAGTGCATAGTTCATAAGTACACAGTGTATAAGTGCATAGTGTATAGTGTGTCATTTGGGACACAGATGTAGTTTTAGTTAACGATAATAACCCTGGTCATTGGTTTATTGACCAGGGAATGCATGAACTGAATGAATGCATGATACCTTTAATGCAAGTTGCTTTGGATAAAAGTAACTTCCAATTGCATAAATGTAAATAGGGTCAGTTTTATTTCACATTTACTTTAAGTAAGTGTTTGGTTATAAAAGTCAACTGAAGGAGAATGAGCAGAGATCTCCTAAGGCTTTAATTCAGTGTTCCTTTGCTGGCTTTCTTGTAATCATTAATGCTGAAAGGATGTCAGGAGTAGATCAGCAACAAACAAACACTCCTGCTGCTAGTCTTCCCTGTCACGACCCAACATCATGATGTCACGTGTGTATCGGCATCAACTAATGATGCAGACAGTCGGATAACAAACGTGACTCCATAAGCAATATATCTGCTGTCTGTTTCCCGCTTGTGCGTTTGCTTTGCGTGTAAAACACAAGGCCACTGCTAAATCAAACAATCTGACTTTACATAAACCTTTATATATGTCAGGTTACATATTAACATCAAACAGGCATGTTGGAGATTTCGCCATGGAAATTTAACTTCGGATTCAACATGGATTTACGGAAAGGAAACACATGCCATCAGTCAGCCACAGGAAAAAAAAACATCACACATCTCTGCCAGATCTCAACTGTTTCTCCTAGACAGCAATGAGCTGTTTCCAGCTTCTCAGATGTTTCTCCTTAGAGAAAAAAAAAGAGCCCAGCATTTTCATATCATTTAGTTTCAGGAGATATCAGATATGCCTGTGTTCAGCAGGGTTATTAATATTAATTTATTAATATTTTGAATTGCAATATTTTATTTCTATATTTTCTGTTTTCATTTTTTAGTAATTTTGTCATTTTTATTGTTTTTTTTTATATGTCTAAATAGTTTTCATTCATTTTTATTTCAGTTTTAGTTTTAGATAATCAAGACAACCTAAATAAAAAAAAATGAAAAATGTTGCCTTGGCAACTAGCTGAAATAAAATATTTTTTTTTTTTATTTCAAGTAACAAAAATTGCTTTAATAATTTTAGTTAACTATAATAACCCTGGTGTTCAGAATAGCATACTAACATGCTCGTCTTATGATCTCTGCAGTATATAGTATGTATATTTTGCACAGTATGTATATTTTATATATGCATAAAATATATAACCCAGATATTCTACATTATTTTGCCAAGAGCATACTATGTATAACTTTACATCACAATGCATTGCGCTTGACTTGACTTTCCAATTCCAGTGTGATTTATGAACATGAAATAATATCAGTTGTGCTTTCTTGACTCGTTATTTGATCGGACTAACAAAACAATATTATTTACAAACTGAATTAATTGCAATATTGTTTCCCAATATTATAACTGGATGTTACTCACATGCAACATAATGAGGTCATGTGACAATAATGTAGCATACTACAGTTTACATAATGCATACTGGCACACTTACTTACAAAAAACAGTATGCAAAATGTACTGCACAGTATTCAACAAGTTGTATGTTGGTCTTCCATTGTGAATGAACCAGTCTCAAACGACTTGCCAAAATATTAAAATCTGCAATGATTAAATTCCTCAAAAGTGCCATTTATAATGTTAGAAAATATTTCTATTTCAAATTAAAATGTTTCCACAAAAATATGAAGCAGCACAACTGTTTTCAACATTATAATAATAATTATCAATATTTCTTGAGTAGCAAATCAGCATATTCGAATGATTTCTGAAGGAGCATGTGACACTGAAGACTGGAGTAACGATGTTGTAAATTCAGCTTTGCATCACAGGAATAAATTATATTTTATAATATATTCAAATAGAAAATAGTTATTTAAAATTGTAATAATATTTCACAATATTACTGTTTTTACTGTATTTTTGATCAAATTAATGCAGCCTCAGTGACCATAAAAGTCTTCTGCCAAAAACATAAACTCCAAAACTTTAAAACAGTAGTTTAAATTTTTCAAGGAACTTTCAAGGCAAGGCAAGTTTATTTATATAGCACATTTCGTACACAATGGTAATTCAAAGTGCTTTACATAAAAGAAAGTAAAATAATCATTAAAAAAAATCACAAAAATAAAACAAGGAATTTAAAAACTTTGAAAATGATTTAAAAATTGATTTAAAATGAATTTAAGACAGTTAAAAATAGAAAATGACAGTGCAATACATAAAATACAGTGCAATCAGTTCGGACATTGCACAGTGCTCATTCAATAAATGCACAGCTAAACAGATGAGTTTTGAGTCTAGATTCAAATGTGACTAATGTTTAAGCAAATCTGATCTCTTCTGGAAGCTGATTCCAACTGCGGGCGGCAAAATAGCTAAAAGCAGATTCCCCTTGTTCCCCTTCAAGGGAACTCCACGCTGCGCCATTGGGGAATGCAGTCTGCATGACCGGTGTCTGAAGCACGTGTGAAGCCATGCCAATCTATTGGCCCACCTGGCCCACAACGTCATAGGCGGGATTCCCGGAAGTATAAAAGGGCACCTGCCGAGTACGTCATCCTCTTTGCTGTCTTCAGGAGCTGTCTGTTTTTCAGCTGTTTATTCCCACTCCGCGCGTACGGGGATATGCTCGATGTGATGGATCGTGTCTTTAAATGGCTCGATCTAGCGTGGACGCGTCAGAAGCCGAAGCCGGCTCGCGGCCGACTAGATGAGCTTTTTTTTGGCTGGTCTTGATCATCCAGCCCCCAGGAGTCTTTTGTTTCTCCCAGATCTCCACTTGGAGATATCTAAATCCTGGGGGAAACCGTATTCCTTTCAGCTGCATGTCTTTCAACATGCAGATTATGCGAATCTTGAGGTTGTGGCCGAGCGCGGATACACAAGGATGCCCTCTGTTGAGCAGATGTTTGCGAGCTATCTCTTGCAGGGTGAGTCATCCTCTTTGAAGGCTCCCGTCTTGCCATCAGTAGCGCTTCAGACCACCTCGCGCTTGAATGGCAGGGCGTATGTGGCAGCAGGTCAGGCTGGTGGTGCTCTGCACACCATGGCGGTGTTACAGGCCTATCAGGCTGATCTGTTGAAGGATTTGGATGAGGGCAAAGGCTTGTCGCCGGAGGCAGTTGAAGAGCTGCGCCGCACCACGGATTTAGCTCTCCACGCCACTAAGCAAACTGCTGCTTCCATTGGGCGTTCAATGGTGGCTACGGAGAGACATCAGTGGGTTAACCTCGCGGCCATTGGGAAGAAAGAGAAAGACTTTCTTCTCGACGCTCCTCTTTCGCCGACCGGACTTTTTGCCACTTCCGTCAAGGCAGTTGTAGAAAATTTCAGGGAGGCGAAGGCACAATCGGCTGCCTTTCGGAAATTCATTCCCCGGCGCTCCAAATCCTCTTTTAAGGGGGGTGATCGGTCTAGGGCTGAGGCTCATAGACAAGATCAGAAGTCTAGCGTCGCTACCCGTGCCCCTCCTTACTCTAGGAGTTGGCGAGGAAAGCCTACCACTGACAAGGGAAGAAACGATCTCAGGAACGTGCTGAATAAGAGGCGCAGTCATCCTTCGCATCCCGAGGCCGGTGCGTCCTGATCATCTTTTTCCCTCAATCTCCTCCCTGTAGGTTTACTGTAAATACAGCCAGCTGAGTCTGGCTGTATTTTTATCTGCAATTAACCCTTTCCAGACTATAGCTATCTGTGGACAGCGGTTTGGTAGCAGTGCCGTTTCCACCTTCTGGATTCAACTATACAGCCACGGCTGGTGGTATTGCAGTGGTCCCCTTGCCTAGAGGAAAGATAGCTTTCTGAGGATAGCTGTCTGCGAGCTCGGCCCTACTCTAGTTTGAGTGGCGGTCTCTTTAGAGCTTGTGCCCGGACAGTGCTGTCTCCCCTCTTGGGGTTAATCAGACAGCCCATTTCTATGGTCTGGTAGTTCGGCCGGTCCCGCTTCTGGTAGCTCATTCCTGTGTGACATAGCTATCTGAGAATATCTATGTGCTAGCTCAGTGACCGCTCCCCCTCTGAGGGTCTTTTAAGTAGTGGTCTCCTGAGCCATTGCCTATACAATGCTATCTCCCCTGTTAAGGGAGCAAGTTGATAGTCCACTCTTTGTGGTTTGGGCAGCTCTACAGGAGGGCTATCTAGGCTAGCCATGTCTTTCAATTTGGTAGCCTTTCCCAGCCTGTTAGGGTAGTAAGTAGATAGCCCACTATTTGTGGTCTGAGCAGCTCTGCGGGAAAGCTACCTAGTGCTGTTGGGAACTGACACGGGTTTGGGACACCCTTGGTATAGCCACCTGAGGGTGGTTATATTCCAGCCTATAGGGCAGGACGGGGCTTATTCAACTACAGCTACCTGAGGCTAGCTGTGTTTTAATGCAGTTGCACTGAGCCCACTCCTGGGGTGGTCCCATTTTTTCCTAGATTCGAGCTATCTGAGGATAGCTATGTGCTAGCTCAATGATTGCTCCCCTGTTCAGGGTTTAAGTATTGGTCTTTGAGCCATTACCTAGATAGTGTTGTCTCCCCTCTTTGGGTCGTAAGTAGACAGCCCACTCTGGTGGTTTGGGTAGTTTTTCAGTCGGTTCCCCTTCTTATACCTTCCTAAGTACATAGATATATGGGGCGGTGACTGCTCCCCTTTTTAGGGTCTTTAAGTAGCGGTCTCTTTGAGCCCTTGCCTAGACAGTGCTATCTCCCCTGCTAGGGTAGTAAGTAAATAGCCCACTCTCTGTGGTCTGGGCAGCTCTGTAGGAAGGCAGTCTAGGCTCTGACGCAGATTGGGGGCCTCCTTATAGTATAGCCATCTGAGGATGGTTATATTCCAGCCATTGGTATGGCGGGATGGGCTTACCTGAATACAGCTATCTGAGGTTAGCTGTGCCCCACTGCGGCTGTGGTGAGCCCTCCTATGGAGTGGCCTTTTTTTCTAGAGCCTATCTATCTTAGTTTCAGTCCGGTAGCCCTTCCTGGGTAAGTAGTTATCTGAGGATATCTATGTGCTAGCTCAGTACTGCTCCCCTCTTAGGGTCTTTTAAGTAGCTGTCTCTTTGAGCCCTTCCCTGGACAGTGCTTTCTCCCCTGTTAGGGTAGTAAGTAGATGGCCCACTCTCCGTGGTCTAGGCAGCTCTGCAGACTGCATTCCCAAATGTGCCCCCTAGGGGGCACACCGTCTCGTTCCCTCTCGGGGAACCATGGTTACATGCGTAACCCGAGACGTTTTGTGTGAACCCTTGGTATTTCTAACTGACTCGATCCTAATGATCTGAGTGGTCTGTTAGGTTTATATTCAGTGAGCATATCTGCAATTGTATTTCAGGACAAAGATGATCAACCCATTTGTGCCCAAATTTTTCTGAATGGTTTCATGCATATAGTCATGTTAATAGTGTCCTATGTGAACATGTTCTGCATTTATTGGTTTTTGTTTTTTATTCTTGAAAATCGTATTTGAATGTGCGGCAACTATAGTTGCCGGTGGGCAAATATGTTGTATGCACCACTTCAATGTCAAATTTGAATAGGAGGAGAGCTTTTGGCATCTAACTCAAAATAACTGCTTTCAACAGATCAATCTTTATTTATAAACAAATGTATCATGCATAAAAGTCGAAGAACATTCGATGCAAACCCAAAAAAAGTAGCATCTAGCTTATAATCTCATGAATATGAAAACACAACAAATCCATTTGTCTTAAAGTGGTGGAACATAGTGCAGAACAAAGTGCAGCCATTAAGTTGCCCCAACAGGGTATTGTGTATCAAAAAGTTATTTGAATAGGAGGAGAGCTTTTGGCATCTAACTCAAAATAACTGCTTTCAACAGATCAATCTTTATTTATAAACAAATGTATCATGCATAAAAGTCGAAGAACATTCGATGCAAACCCAAATTGCATCTATCTTATAATCTCTTGAATATGAAAACACAACAAATCCATTTGTCTTAAAGCGGTGGAACATAGTGCAGGACAAAGTGCAGCCATTAAGTTGCCCCAACAGGGTGTTGTGTATCAAAAAGTTAAATGAAAAAAAATAAAATAAAAAAAAATAGAATTACATCTATATAACAGTGGCGAATGGTGACTTTTTTAACCGGGTATGCTGAGTGATAACACACCCCCCATCGGTTTTTAGGACACTAAAAAGGGATCACAGATGACAAATAAGAAACAACGTGGTAGGTGTCGATTTAAAAGTATGCGCATTTCCTACCTTATTTGTAAATTAAATTCATCTCCGATCCTTCTTCTATCGTTTCAGGTTTATCCATTGTTATTCGAATGCTAGAAAAATATAGCTGGTTTTCCAAGTAAAAACCGCCAAATAACGTTTACACGTAGTTACGTTATTTTACATAGCTAATAAGAGGGTGGGGAGGTGCACCCAGGTGACACTACTCCAATAACAGACCATGCAAAATACCCAAAATAATAATATCTTTAAAATATTGCAAAGTTGCAACAAACAATAATAAAATCAGAGAAAGACTTTAACTGTAAGCGACACGAGCATATGCAAAACAAAGGGAACAATAACATGTTAATGTCCAAAATGCTGATTCATGTTTCTTTCTTTTCCTGATGTTTGTTATTATTAAAATTGTATATAGCCCACGTTTTTATAAACATTTTTTTTATATTTACCGAGGCAATAACGTTGACAATAACGTATATCTTCAACATACGTTGTCTATGACTAAAAATGTAAGATGATATGTTTTCAGTGGGTCATAGCAACAGAGTGGAGACGAGAAAGCTGCGGAGAATCTGCACGCCCGGAAGCAACCGCAACTGGTAGATTTAAAGAAAATTACTGCCATTTGGCAGATAAATCATTTTATGTACTTACTCCTAACTCTTTAAGCTTTAAGTTACATTTCAAAATTTTAGGCCCATAGTATTCAATAAGAATTAGGGTCCTTGACCAATTAGAATGAAACGCATCCAAACTGCATAAAGGGGCCTCGATATTTTGTCCCTTACAAGATATAATGTCATAAAAGGGAGAAAAAGATAATCTACAGCATAATGTGTTAGCTCTTTATCTTTCCATTCTTCCCTTTGTGTGACTGACGGAAGTTTGTAAACTGCTGCTGTCAGACACAGAGGTGGGGCAGTAGAGCTGTGGAAAGATTGATCTCTCATCTCCTCATTTTGACAGATTTATTCCCTATCAAATTAAGGTTTTAATGTTTTAGGTGGGATATTATGAAAGCAAAAAGCACTAAACAAAACCAACAACCTTGATTTATTGACCTATTAACACAGTATACCCCATTTCACCATGATATGTACTTACAAGTCATTTGCCCACCGACAACTACAGTTGCCGCTTGGACTTTTGACTAAGTATACAAAAAACTATAGATCTCCTGTAAGATTTGTTTTGTTTGGATGATTCATGATTATGTAGATATACTGTATATATATGTCAACAAAAAATACTTATTAGTAACATGAAAATTACATTTCTTGAAATCCTTTATTTGGTTGTTTGCTTGCATGTCATTGAGAAATAAAACATGGATAACATCTAGAAAAATACTTACAAAAGGAAAATTACAACTATAAACTGCGGCAACTATAGTTGCCGATGGGCTGAGAGCCCATGAAGTCTCCCGAGCACTGAACTCTCCAGTGGGAAGACATTAGCACTCTTATAGCAGCGAGTGAAACCTTCATCAGATGACCACAACGTCAGAGGTCACAGTAGAAATACAAGCTGTCGTTAACATCGCCAGTGTCGTCTGCAGTAATTATCAGAATAACGAGATCCCGCAGGGCAGCGAACATCATCTCTGCTTACAGCTCAGCATTCATGCATCTGTGCTGTGAAGGACGGCCAGAAACGCTTATTCTTAGACCGTCACATACGAGCATAATTGCACGTTAGAGACAAGACACATACACTTTAACCACTTTTTTAGTAATTTGACCTTAAAAAAATGACACCAGTTGAAGTCCACGAGCGCTCCAGCAGGGCTTCATCACACAAGCATCATCACACATTGGTTCAAATCCCATTGACTTACATTGAATGAGGGACTTGGGAATGGGCCTTTTAGATATCTAGTTCACTATCTTCTAGTGATATATTAAAGCAACACTATGTAGTTTTTCAACCTTAAAATAATGTCTCTAAAATTATTTCAGTGGTAGAACACCTCTTAACCGGATTAATTTGACTGCCGCTGCTACCTGAGCAGCCTCCTAGCCGCTAGAACCACACTCTGTAAGTTTGGTGTTCGGGTCGGTACACACAGCACCGCCCATCCCCTGCCAGCGGAAGAGTGCGACCTGCTTTACGGCATACGTCACATATTTTACTCGTAGCCTGGGTGGAGTTAGCCAACACGTATGTTAGCTACATACGAAATATGCAAACAAAAAAACTAGACAAACATACTACTGTTCTTTTTGTCATTGTAGTTTTTAGGAGTAACACTAAATAAAAATATGTAATGATATTTGTAGAACATTCTGTAACATTCTACTTTACCGGGTCGGTGGACATGGTTTCCAAATGAGGTTTCTCCATTCGCCGGTTCCGTCAGCTTAGTCAACAAATTCACGTGTATAGAGCTCCTGAGGTTGACGTCACGCAATCTAAACTCTGCCATTTTGGCAGGCCATCAGGAAAGCGCTAGAGTGGCTGTAGCATTGGTATCGACAGTGGTCGAACAATAATTTAAAACCAGACTGTTTAGACTTTACAAACCTTACTATTTCAACATGGTGGACGGCTGGGGAAAGCAAAGGGGAAATCATTTTATCGTATTCCTAAGGATGCGATAGACGACTAAAATGGTTCACTGCAATAAAACTTTGTATTTTTATTCATTCTTTTATTTAAGTTTTAAGTCTTTTATCTCAGTATTCCTATAAGTGTTGTATAAGGGGATTTATGTTTAATAGTAACCCTAAAATAACATGAAAGAGTTTTAAATGTGTTAAATAACTGGGCTGATATAGGCTATATAAAAAAAATGTCACACACTTTTCCATAAAAATGTCTAAAAATATTGATTATTTCAAGGGGCAACTAATGACACCTCATTTGGATATTTTCATGTCTAGGAAAAATTTGGGATTAAACGGGTTAAGATTTCATGACGTTTATGATGTCTACTGTGCTCACAGTGATATAGCTATGCTGGCTACTTACATTTAATTACTATTTATTTTTTTAAATATAACAAGCAACAACTTAAAATGTATGAAAACATGTAAATCGCACAATGTAGTTTTTAAATTAACTTCTAAATTATAAAAATTCTATTTGTTATTGAAATATATTCATTTAGCCTACACAGGGCCTCTCATAACTCGTTTCATAACAGATTTATTTAAACATTAAATAATTAAGACATCACTAACAGGTAAAGTAAAATATAATGAGCATATAGCCTAGTCTAATATTTCGCGAAATGCTCTTCTCTAGACTTCATTTATAGCGCACTAATGCGCTGTGGACACTGATGACTTCCTGAGGTAAATGAAATGCTACGTGACATTTTGTTTACAAGCTGTTTTACTGACGACTTTCCACGGTTGAAACACTGATTGAGCGATTGCATGAGGCGTGAGATGTTCATTCATGTTTATTTCGTGTTAAAACTAGTAGTAAAGAGGAGCATTTATTGTTTGAATTTCCTGAAAAAAAGGACATAATTTGAAAGATAAAACTTTGTTTCTTATCAAAAGTAACAATATATAAAACTGGAAGTTTCCAATGAAGTTCCGCTCATGCAGTGGTTAAAACAATGCTGTATTTGTGTGTACATGTGTACCGAACCAAAAGACGCGTACCGAAAATTTTCTTTATGAATACGTGTACACCTCTAGGATCTGTTATGTTTAATCTATTAAGTTTTGCTATGTACAGGTCTATGTCTTTTGAATTAAAGTGCGCAGTGAACTCTGTTGCCTTGAAACTCATGCTGGCGCCATTCATTTCATATTCGCTCCCGGCTGTCCCTGCCTGCCAGTATGGTGGTGTAAACAGAATGGGTCACGTGATGTCCGGAGCTCTATTGCGCTGCCCACGGGCAAGCTTATACAGTAGGGATGTGCCAATACGAGTATCGGTACCGAACGGTTCATGGGGAAAATTACAAATGGAAGTGATCATCCCTATCCCCTTGGAGTAGGGACTTTGGAGTGAGCAGGGCACTTGTGTGTGCCATTATGTAGTCGTTTGGAATGCACTCGGCAAAGCGAGCGACGTAATTTCCTCATTATCTTCAGCTGGGATGTTCCCGTGACAACGCAGCATGGTGTCCGTCACAGGGTTGCCATGTTTTCACAAGAAAACCCACCCAATCACTACTCAAAACTAGCCCAATTGCGTTTCGAGGGGGTCCCCAGTTAAAAATCACTTTCCAGGGGGTAAAATACATGTTTTTTTAGCAGTGTTCCCCTGCTAAAATTCGCATTCCAGGGGATAAATATCATGTTATTGGTGTCGCTTCAACACACGGACATGAAAAACAACCCGTGGCAACCGTGTTAAAGTAGCCCAATTCCACGGGAAAACCGCGGACTTGGCAACACTGGTCCGTCAGCAGATGTCGCTGTTTTACTGTCATAAATGTCTTTTTATTGCTGTCAGCATAACTGATGCAAATAAACATACATTTTATATTTTAAAAAGTTTTTAAAATATGCTATATAATATATAAAAACTAATATATATATAAAACTTTTTAAAATATAAAATGTATATTTTTTTTATGCCGGTGTCCATCAGCGAATCTGCTGACGGACACCGTGCTGCGTTGTCACGGGAACATGCCAGCTGAAGATGAGGAAATTACGTTGCTCACTTTGCCAAGTGCATTCCAAACGACTACATAATGGTACGCACGTGCCCTGCTCACTCCAAAGTCCCTACTCCAAGGGGATAGGGATGATCACTTCCATTTGGAATTTGCCCCGTGAACCGTTCGGTACTGATACTCGTATCGGCACATCCCTATTATACAGCGACAGTATTTACGACACTGGTAATAGACAATTGCGCTTATCAACCACATGGGGGAACCGTGAGCAAAAATTGAAATTGCAATTCTAGTTCTGCAACAAGCTGGAATTTTAGGGGAAAAAATAACACCAAAATCAAACTATATTTAATGCACCTTCTTGCTCTTATTGAACGAACGAGCGAATGAATGAACGAATAACCTCCATATTTTGCTCAGCCGAGTCAATTAAAAACAGTCCGAAAATTTGTTGTCCTATTTCATCTTGAATTCATCTTATTTATGCATTTATTTTGTACCTGTAATTGACCCTAAAGGATGTTTTCAAATATAAATGGGGGTTGAATACTTTAAAATAGCCATTGAACGCCACTGGTGTACAGTGAGCAGTCGATCTCACAATGTTGGAGAACATCCTGGGACAAAAACTGGTTTCTGGAATGTTGCTGTTCTGTCCCACTCTAATCACTGCCACTATAAATCACTGACACGTTTCTTAAAGAACAGTCCCAGCATGCATGCATACTTCACATCTTTCACTTCATCTCTGTGTAATCTTTAATTGCTTGGATTTTTTTTAAGTTTTGGTTTGCAGAATCAGCAAAAGCCTGTTGGCTAAAACATCATTCAAAAAAGAAATATACTGCTTCATAAATGAGAACTATTGTGGGATATAGCTAAAACAACATTATATTCAGTACACATTTTCCACTATAATTCTATATAATTTTTTACGTAATTGTTGTAGTGCCGATAAGCTGGAATTTTGGGAAAAAATGTAAAAAGCATTTTAATGGCAAAATGAAACTGCTTCATTGTAATCTTCAATTGCAGATTCATTCATTCATTCAGTTTTGATTTGCAGAATCAGCACAAGCGGTGAAAACCTGCTAAACTTGCTAAAAGGTCATTCAAAATATAAATATATTGCCTCATAAATGAGAACAACTGTGGAATGTAGCTAAAACAACATTATACATAAAGTACACATTTTCCATTATAATTCTATACAGGGTTCCCACGGGACCTTGAAATCCTTGAAAGTTTGTGAAAAAAAATCTGAAAAAAAAAAATGTCAAGGCCCTGGAAAGTTTTTGAAAATAAACATACATAGATACAGGTCCTTGAAAGTGCTTGAATTTATATTATTCCCTCCGGTCTGCTAATGTGTTATTTCGCCAACACTTCGTGGCCTATGCATACTAGCTTGCTTGATTTACGTTAGTTACGTGCATTTACACGTTACGTTAAGTTTTTCCCGTGTGAGGTGCTTTGTGTTGTACGTTGCCATGACGTTCACGCGCACGCACAAAACTACTACAATGGTACCTCAACGTTTCACAGACACACCGTGAAATGAATGTTGAATTGCTTTGCTTGTTAAAGATAATGCAAACCCATGAGGCAAGAAAAACTTAAAAGCATATTCATATATCTTAAAACTTCTGGATACATGAGCCTAAGCTAGGCCTGTCGCAATAATCAATATATCGACTTATCGCGCAATATATGTACATGACCTCGATAATTAATAGTGATTCAATATATCATTACCCATTATATTTACTTAAAAATTAATGTCACCATGTTTTTTGCATTCCACTTGCGCCTGTGTCTTTTGCAGCTTCTCGTACATAATGTGGTGTAGTCGGTGCTAGTTCAAATTTAAAAAATGCTTCTACAAAAAAAGTTTCATCTACAGATATGGCCTTGTTTAGGGATCTGTGCCTTTGTGCATACGGACATCTGACTGCTAAGTAGTGATTGTGTTTTTCAGCAATAGTGTGCACCCTTAATTTACAGAGAAAAGAAGGTCAGGGA
>NW_015641598.1:363088-363541 GCF_001515625.1 Sinocyclocheilus rhinocerous | reverse complement strand
TTTTTTAAGGTATCTAATGTTTTGATACTTAATTTCCATGATCTAAATATTCTTAAAATTAAAAGTTTGTTGTCATTTGAAAGTGTGTAGGCCTTCTTGCATTATTATGCTGTTACATTATGATTATATATTCAGTGGCATAAAATGGTCTTTAAAATGACAATAATATCGCTTATTGCAATTATTTCTGGGGCAATATATCGCACAACAAAAAGATGTTATCGTGACAGGCCTAGCCTAAGCTCTTTTCAAAAACAAAATACATGCAAAAGTTAATATCAGATCATTTTAGAATACAGTATAGGATGTACCGAATATTCTTCAGTTTTATGCAAAACAGAAATATGACAAATAGAATATCAGATCTCTGTCATATGGCCAAAATTAAATGCAAAAAAAAAACTTTTTTGCATAGTTGTGTTTGACACATGAAAACTGTAACAATGTATCTTA
>NW_015641598.1:357848-362278 GCF_001515625.1 Sinocyclocheilus rhinocerous | reverse complement strand
TGATGAAAACATTCGCGTATTAGAATGATTGGGAAAGATCACGTAACATTTAAACAGCCTTCTGTCTGTACCGCCTTCATTTACGTGCTTGTTTTCATCACTTTTGCTTTAATTCTCGGGCACTGACTCGTTCGCTAAACTGAACCTCCAATCAGAGCTCTCACTCGCGCCGACGGTCCTCACGGCCCCGACGCCGATTCAGCATGTTGAATCGGGCAAACTGCCGCCGACGTGAGCCCGACGAGTTCCTTGCTCTCACTTGAAATGTGTCCCCACATTAAGTCCTTGAATTTTCACTTTCTTGCTCTTATTGTGCTCCAATTAATCAAACAAAATACAAATACATAAATAAATAAATTAAAAAAATTTTTTTTTTAAATAAGCTTATCTTGCTCTGGCTCCATGTAATCTTTAATTGCAGTTTTGTTTTGTTTTTTTCTAGTTTTGGTTTGCAGAATCAGCCCAAGCAGTAAACACCTGTGGACTAGAAGGTCATTCTAAATATAAATATATTTCCTCATAAATGTGAATTATTGTGGGATATAGCTAAAACAACCTTCCTGTAGTAACAGTCACTTTTAATGATCCAATGAATTCCTAAAGTTCCAGCTTGCATTTTCTCACTGAACAACCTGTTTTGCCAAGAAATATGTCAGAATAAAGAAGCAAAATATGAAAAAAGCTTCACAATCTTTACATCTGAATGATAAGACAGTCTGTTTAATAAAGCAGGTTACATAACCCTCAACAACTCCATTCTCTAAAATCACATCATTCAATCACGCCACGGCATTATAAATCACACCCTTTAATCAGGAGACAAACAGCAGGCCTTTGAATATTCAACTAAGCATGCAACCATCTAAAAAATTCATGAAATATTGATACTGATCATTTGCAAAGACGTGCAGATAACCAGTTCACTAAACCGACTAAAGAGAGAAATCCTATAGAATGTGTTTTGCAATGTAATCCTGCTTTAAAACTGAATAAGCTTCTTTCAGTCATGCATGTTGTTGAGTGGTTGTATTTTTACTTTAGCTGTTGTATGTTTATAACTTTGCGTCTTTGATTTTTATTTAAATGTCATGTTCATATTTCAAATAAAAAATATTCGTATTTGATCAAAATGCATTTATTCAGATCAATTAAAATCAGCATTAAATAATCATTGTGAAATCAATTACATTTAAAAGCAATATTGTGAAACAAGCAATATTCAATCCATTAAAATGTACACTCTAAAAAATGCGTCAAAACATCCCAATTGCTGGGTTTGTCCCTATTTTACCCAGCACTGGGTTGTATTTAACCCAGCATTTTTTAGAATGTATGAGATTTAAATAAATTTGGTTTATTGATAATAAATATGTATATTTAAAACACATTCAGTTTATTAGAACTATTACAGAAATCTGTACGACTGATAAAAATGTTTACACAATGCAAGAAAATAAATACAACCCAGTGCTGGGTAAAATAGGGACAAACCCAGCAATTGGGATGTTTTGACCCAGTGGTTGGGTTACTACCCAGAAGGTTGGGTTAAACATTTAACCCAACCGCTGGGTCAAAACATCCCAATTGCTGGGTTTGTCCCTATTTTACCCAGCACTGGGTTGTATTTAACCCAGCATTTTTTAGAATGTATGAGATTTAAAGAAATTTGGTTTATTGATAATAAATATGTATATTTAAAACACATTCAGTTTATTAGAACTATTACAGAAATCTGTACGACTGATAAAAATTTTTACACAATGCAAGAAAATGAACAGGCCAGAAATAAAAGTTAGCCATTACTCAGTACGAGATTAACGGAGACCTTAAAGTCATGTTTTAGTCATCATTTGAAATTATATTATTAAACTGATTTGTGTCATTTGATCAACCAGGTTCAACTAACATCACAAAACACATCACACCCATTGATAATACTCACTAATGTTTATGCTGTTGTTTGCCCTCCAAAATGATGTCACTTCCTGGAGGATGATGTTATTAAGGAAGTGGCTTTTGATAGTTAAATGTATTTTTAAAAAAAGGGTAGAAAATAATATTGAAGGCACTGAAAAAAAACGATAAAATGACTATCAATTAAAATAGTATTAATCAAAAAATATTCCAAAGAAAATGTTTTGTTGAAAATATTGCTCCTATTGTGCTAAAAAAACAAAACAAAAAAACTCCATATCTTGCTCTACTTTAAAAACATTTTGACTTGAGAAAAGAAGACATGAAATAAACATGAAATTAAAAATGCCATTATTTACTTGATAAAAATTAATAAAAATAATTGCAAGCAGTAATTCACATTTTTTTAGAACTGTAATAACAATAATAAATTATTATTATTATTATTGTTTAATGGTATAGTAATATATAATTCTTTATTGATTTGTTTAATAATTCTAATTTAAATAATAATTTGAGATTTTAAATAATGATTTTATAATTTAAATACTCATTTTTATTTTACAGTATAATAGTATTTCAATAGTAATATGCTTCTTTATTATATTAATTTTTACAATTTCAATAATAATGGCTATTATTATTATTACGATATGACTTTCATGTTTAAAAAATGTGTTTTTCATATTTTCTGCAATATAGTAAAACATGACGAGGCTATGAAAAATTAATGCATAACAGGAATGACCCGTTTTGTGTTCCTAACACCACTGGAGTGACGGCTCATTGAAAGTCAAAAGCTGACTCTGTTTCCAAAATATTCCTTGGCCTGATTTGATTTATATAGTCGTGAAATGCATAGCACATTTAAATCACATACAGGTTCTTTGTGCAAAGCGGACGCTCCTTGAAGCTAGTTGCCTGTGTAAATGCTTTGCAGGAACCGGTTGAGGAGTGACTATCACATGGTCTTTTCATTGAAGCGCATGAAGCAGGGCCACACAAAAGAGTCGCAGGACATACAAGAGCAGATAATTATAGCCTGTAGCAGAAGCTCAGACACCCACCCGCGGCCGACTGCATGCACTCCATCACTACAATCACTGCATTCACAAACACTGCCCTCTCTAATGTGGCATTAACATGCAATCTTGTTGCTAACACACACTCCGTAGGTCTAGCCAGGCGGCGCGGAGCCACGCACGCAGATGAATAATGACGGATGTGAATCAGACTGAGGCTGCTTTTACTGCTACATACTAACATTTTTGCACCCTCTTGATTAAAGCAAGATGTAAACACTTTTAATAATTTATCAGAAGCACATGGGACAGTCTCACTGGTGGATTTATAACATAAGTGATTAAAATATAATCATATTTTTTTCATGTTTATGAAAGTTTTTCATTACATATTTAGTGTTTGCAAGGCACCAAGGCAGATTAACATTCTGGTTAGTGTTTGTCCTAAATTGTTACAAACATGCTTAAAATGAACAGCTAATGAAAGAACAGAAGAAAAACCTGTTTTCCCCGAAATTCAAAATGACTATATAATAATAATAATAATCAATTATCATTATTAGTAGTAACAGTAGTAATAGTAGTAGTAATTATTATTTATTAATTTATCATCATTCATATCAATAGTAAAAAAAATTATAAATACATACATAGATCATTTACTATTGTAATACTAATAAACTGCAAAAAAAGAGTATTTAATAATAATAATAATATCATTTTTTATTTAAAATATGAACAAATATAAACATATTACTATTGCAATAATACTATTATACCATACTATTTAAGATAATTATTATTTAAAATATAAAAATAAACAAATCTAATACTATTGTAATAATACTGTACTATAAAATAATAATACTCCTGTTATGATCCAAGCAAGATTAGACCATACTGAAAATATTAAGAGCAGTATGATAAGTTCAGCCTCTCTAGTGTACGGTGGCTGAGAGAGCTCAACGCCAAAAACACCACCAAATTAAGAAAACATCTTCATCAGTTTGACAACACATGTGCTGAAAAAACTCACAACGCGACCAAATACAGAAATGTGCTGCAAATATGCACAGACCACATCGGAAATCTTGACCATATGATTCTTTAGCATTTTTTGGATATTATTAGCCTAAATAACCTGACGAAATACACAATTACTGTAACTGTGAAATAGAGATGAACCGATCGATCGGCCAGGTTGGAACGTTAAATAGTTGAGAAAGAGAACGCATGTTGTGTAACAGTATATTGGGTCCCTGGATAAACTCTTAAAGGGACCGCAGTGTAGGGTTGTGACGGCGAGGAAATTTTCCCACCAGTTAATCGACGTGTGGATAATACCGGTATCACCGTGGGGGCGGGGGCGTTCCCTCTTTTCCTCACTTTCCTTCGCTTTTAAATAGCTTGTAAAAGCTGCATGCGCATTTTACTTTCACTTTCAAACAGCGGCAATTCGGCATAAAGCAATTGTTAGTTTTTAGTTCGTTTGAA
>NW_015641598.1:342199-357121 GCF_001515625.1 Sinocyclocheilus rhinocerous | reverse complement strand
ATGAAAATAAAACTTTGCGTTGAAGAAAAGTAGGTTTTTGTTTGTATATGCTGTCAATTATAGTTCTTAAAAGGAAATCGGAATCTGCAAAAATCGGTATCGGCAGATCACACTAACAAAAAAAATCGGAAATCAGAATCGGCCAAGAAAACTGCAATCGGTGCATCTCTACTGTGAAACGTTATGTAAGCTGGCTAACTTACTTTTACAACTTCCCTTACGAAAATTAACCATGGTTTTACTATTAAAAAAAAACATGGTTACTATAGTTGAACCATGGTAACCACAAATTAACCATGGTTTTGCTGCACTAACCATAGTTTAACCATGGTATTTGTACAACTGTGGTTACACAAATAGTAATAAATACACCAAAAAAATATGGTTACTGCACTTTACTGCATGGACCCTTTTCGCAAGACTGTGATGACGCATTTCAGTGGTCATCAGCATTGTAAATCCTCCAAAGTTTTTTGTATGTATGTTCATTTATAACACTATACTTTGTATTATAGTACCTTTGCATCTAATTACAAAAAAATAGTTAATGAACACTAATGCGAGTGTGTTTCTAATACAGCGTCTATGAGAGTGACTGTAAATTTGACACCGTTCTCTCTTCTGACTGCCGTTATCAGTCTCTCTCTATTTTTTTTCCTTTTTTTGAAAGTCATGAAAACACTATCATGGAGTTTTTCTTTTGCTATTTGAGCAAATTAAATGCAAAAATACATTTGTGGTAGTCTCCCATCCCATTCGCTGCTATAGAAGTTTACCCAACTATGATGACTTCTGCTGCTGAGAAACTCAGAAATGTGAAAAAGGTCCATTGCCTAAAACTATTTTTAGCTGTTTTAGAGCCTAGGACTATCACAGATAGTGGTTGTTTTTATTTATTTTTTGTTCATATATCACAGGTGGTTGGTTTTATTTATATAGTAAATACCATGTATAAAATGTCCATTATGACCTATATACAGTAAATATAAGATTACCTACTTTGGTGATATCTATATTTTATGCATGCTATTAAAATAATAATAATAATAATAATCTTTTAATTCATTTAATAAAAGGAAAAAGGAAAATGTACTTTATGGAAATTCCATTCCGTTAACAGTAAAACACAATGTAATGAAGTGCTAAATTCAAAATACAGGTAAAACACCTGTTAAAAAAAATACAGAAAACAAAATATTTCATTTTGATACAGAACATTGCGCCCTATTTTTTTGTGATTTATTAATATTTATATATATTTTTTTATTTTTAACACTCTTTTGCTGCTTTACAACACTGGTAATCATCTATATTCTTCAGAAACTGGTATGAATGATAAATGACAGAAATAGCAGATCACATGATTTGAACACATCATACCAACACAAGAAGAGTGTTAATTGTTCTGTTCGAGGCCAATAACAACTGTAAAACCAAAGAGCTGATTAAAATATTTGGCATACGAGTTGTCAATCAGCCGAGATTAACGCGTCACCTGCACTTCTCTTCCTGACCAGTAGGCGGCATGAGCAGTTTAACGCCCACTTTTAACTCGGATGAATTTATCTTCTAATAAAACTCAAAACTACATCAGTGTTAAATAAATGTGTAGTTTATATACAAACAAATAATTAACATTAAATAAAAAAAAACAATAAATGACAAACTGATAATGCCTGACAGAATACCGTATTGATTCGACAGACAGAAAAAAATCCTGAAGTAACTTCTGCACAGTAGTTAGTTACCACCAATTAATTTGTTCATAAAACAAACGTATGGCACATATAAACGCATCACACAATCATGGAGTCATTAAAGTAAGGTTAAATAACACTTACGAGTCGCTTCTCGTCCTGAACAGCAGCGGAGAACGCCAGTAGGCTAGTTGTTTTGCTGACATATGCATATTTCAAACAGTACAAGTACAGTACTATGGTACTGTACCGCGTTAAAAAGTGTCCCTGCCGAGCCTAACGACCGTACTTCAGTGTCACATTAGAAGGCGTTGTGGTCGTACGGTCATGTGATGTGTTATACGGCTCTGTAACTGCTTCTGCTCGGCGCTCCCGGTCTCTCCACCATCGCTGCCGGTAACCGTCTGCAAGCGCGACGCTCCTGAGAGGAGAAACACACGCGCGCGGAGCCGGGATGCGATGATGTGCGAGAGAGAGCGAGAGAGAGAGAGAGAGAGAGAGAGAGAGAGAGAGAGAGAGAGAGAGAGAGAGGAAATGCAAGAAAAAAGCCAGAAGAAAAGAAAAAATGAACAAGCAGCTAAAAGAATGAAACAAAGGTGGAGATGCAGCAAGAAAGAGATGATAATGGGGAAAAAACAAAGAAAAAAAAAAGATTAAGAAAATGCATGAAAATTTCAGGAGCAGGAATATTAAATTAAAAAGAGTTAATAATGATGAAGAAACTGCAAGAAAAAAAATGAAGAAAATTCAAGACGGAGAAAATGCAAGAAATTAAAATACAAAGAAAACAAAAAATAAAGGAAATACTAGAAAATAAAAACGAAATTGCAAGATGGAGAAAATGCAAGAAATTAAAATACAAAGAAAACAAAAAATAAAGGAAATACTAGAAAATAAAAACGAAATTGCAAGATGGAGAAAATGCAAGAAATTAAAATACAAAGAAAACAAAAAATAAAGGAAATACTAGAAAATAAAAACGAAATTGCAAGATGGAGAAAATGCAAGAAATTAAAATACAAAGAAAACAAAAAATAAAGGAAATACTAGAAAATAAAAACGAAATTGCAAGATGGAGAAAATGCAAGAAATTAAAATACAAAGAAAACAAAAAATAAAGGAAATACTAGAAAATAAAAACGAAATTGCAAGATGGAGAAAATGCAAGAAATTAAAATACAAAGAAAACAAAAAATAAAGGAAATACTAGAAAATAAAAACGAAATTGCAAGATGGAGAAAATGCAAGAAATTAAAATACAAAGAAAACAAAAAATAAAGGAAATACTAGAAAATAAAAACGAAATTGCAAGATGGAGAAAATGCAAGAAATTAAAATACAAAGAAAACAAAAAATAAAGGAAATACTAGAAAATAAAAACGAAATTGCAAGATGGAGAAAATGCAAGAAATTAAAATACAAAGAAAACAAAAAATAAAGGAAATACTAGAAAATAAAAACGAAATTGCAAGATGGAGAAAATGCAAGAAAATGCAAAAAAAAAAAAAGAAGATGAAATAAAGATGAAAAATGTAAGAAACTGCAAGACAGAAACGAAAAGGCAAAAATGGGGGAAAGATGAAAAAAGCTGAAAAATTAACATGCCACTATAAGAATTAAATAAAGAAAAAATGTAATGAAATTAAAAAAGATGAAAAATGCAAGAATGAAATGAACAAGCAGCTAAAAGAATTGAATAAAGATGAAGAAAAAGAAAAGCATATGAGAAATGTAAGAAAAGACAAGAGATGAAAATGTAAGAAAAGAAAATGAACATGACTGAAAAAAAGATGCAGAAAAAAAATGTAAGATGAAAATAAGAAAAATAAATAAGGGTTTGGTCTGACGTGCAAGTCTGAAAAAAGAAAAAAATAACAGAAACGAAAAGGCAAAAATGGGGGAAAGATGAAAAAAGCTGAAAAATTAACATGCCACTATAAGAATTAAATAAAGAAAAAATGTGAAAGATGAAAAATGCAAGAAAGAAATGAACAAGCAGCTAAAAGAATTGAATAAAGATGAAGAAAAAGAAAAGCATATGAGAAATGGAAGAAAAGACGAGATGAAAATGTAAGAAAAGAAAATGAACATGACTGAAAAAAAGATGCAGAAAAAAAATGTAAGATGAAAATAAGAAAAATAAATAAGGGTTTGGTCTGACGTGCAAGTCTGAAAAAAGAAAAAATATTAAGAAAACTGAATAAAAAACAAACATACAGAAAAAGCACTAAGATCAAATTAAAATAAAAAAGGGAGAAAAAATTGCAAGAAAAGAAAAGATTTATGATAGATAGGGTACAACACGGCTCCATGGAGCAGAAGGGCCCCAGCCTTTACATTTATATTTATTTATTTGTGTATGCATTTATTTATTTCCTTTGACATTTATATTTCACAGAGATTGTTGCTACATTATTAATTTTCTTCAAAAAAATGCATTCTGATCTTCTCACACTTTTTGGGATCAGAAAAAAAAAATCTAATTTTCTTTAGCGAGATTTTAGCCATTGTATCTACTGATGGAAAAAAACTTGTGTTTCTCCATTCAGCTGCATTAAACCTTTAAGATCCTCCACTGAACCGAGCAAAAGAGATCAAACAAACATCAGTGAAGAACCTCATTCTTCCAGGAATGTCTCGGTGTCCTGTAACAGCTGCACAAATAAATAAGGCGACAGAGTCAAGCCAGTGTCAGATTGCAGTAACTGTTCATTGAAAGTAAATACAACTTCTGTGTAGTGTTCACAACACGCTTGAAATGAGACATATTGCACTTTGACATCCTCACAGAAAACTGATTTTGAATCAGGCCCACATGATGAAAAAATTATACAATCAGAGGATGCAAACTTTAAAAGTCTTTAATAGAGAAAAGAGAGGAGTTGAGTTCATATAATACAGCAGTTTTCTCCTCAAAATGAATGAAAAGCCCAATGTTTTCTGTCTTAACTACAGCTCTGATTAATCATTTGTTGTTGTGTGCTCCAGAAACCTTCTCAAGGTCATAACGTATTATTATTTTAACATATTATAACTGCAGCCCATAATTAACAGCGATACACTGTGTACTAATGTTTGGCAAGGAAATAAGGGAAGGGTTTGCATGACTGAAGAAGTTTCAGTACCATTTTTCATTGGCTAACAATTATATAAATCAAATCTAAGCCTCATAATTTAAAGAGGAAAAAAGGCCTTGGAATAGATCATTTTCTTTCACATCTGCATATTTACAAATTTCATAGTGTAATTCATATGTCACAAAACAACCCGAAAATATTCATTTTAAAGGATGATAACATTAATAGGATCTCTGTTACAATTATTACAAGAACCCAAAAAAGCTTTATTTTCAAAAAAAAAAAAAAATCTGGAGACAGGCAATTTTCTCATGACCTGCGGAATGTTTAAGAATGAGTGAGGCTGGAATTCCGTCAATGAAGGCACATCTCATTCTTCCACTGAATGAAAGCCTTCAGATATTCCCTTCAATGTGGCAGATGGCGCTACAGATGCTTCAGACCCCTGTGCAGAGAAAAGTACACTTTAGAGACTTTATTATATTATTCATTGCAGATTGTCAGTTATTAATGCTGTGTTAAGGCACACAAAGGACCTTTAAAATAAAGGTTACTGTTTTATCAGGGTTTGCAAGTGCTTCCATCACGTTTTTATGCGCATTAGTATAAGTATTACATCAGAAACCAGTGATGGAAACCGCAAATGTTGAAAAAAGAAAATCCCTTAATTCCCCAATTTTTTTTACACATACTTGAGATGGTTTTTGACTTGTGTGAAAAAGAGTTAATGCGAATAATGGGAGATGGAAATGCATTTGCAGAATAAATTCTGATGCTGCGAACATGAAGTCCACGTGACTAATCGGCTGTTTCCACGTGCCTTGTTTTATTAACTGTTGGTTACTAGGTTACCAATACCACCGTCATCCACTTGAACAACTTGATGGAAATGCACTTAATTCGCATTTTGTTTTATTTTTTTCTTATTTTGCAAACTTTGAAAAGATTGGCTTCACGTTTGGATGGAATCCCAGCTAGTGATGGTTAGATCTAGAGTTAGATTCACTCACTGGTGACGGTTGAGTATTTCCAATCTTACATGTTCCCATGCCTCCGTCTCGGGCGGAGCTCGGCGCTGGGTCGCCGTGGCCTGCTGTTTGTGATGGGGCCTCTCCGGATCTCTCTGTGCGTCCTTCTCCATTGTCTGTCACCTGTGGTCCACGTGGGGGAAGAAAACACACAATACACACTCTCTCATTGAGGGCTGAGGATGATGCACACTAGGCAGGCACAGGGTCTGTGAAAAAAGACACTGCTGCTTCTGCGTCACGCACATAAGTCACATGAAGAAGACACAGATAGATGTTCCACTGTACCCCCACTGACACTGTGACACTGACACAAACATCAGAAAAACTACACTCACTCACACATAGACACATGCATGTCATGCGTGTAAAATACTGCATTAGTGTAAACAGATACAAATTTAGTTTAAAATGTTAAGGCCGAGGGAAATATAGCAGAATATATTATATTATATGTTATTCTATGTTATTGTTATTATTTAAATTTAACAATACCAAGTGATTTTTTCTGTATTTTACTTTAATAAATTAAAACAGTTTTAAGTTTTAAAATATAAATGCAAAGAAACAAAAATATAAAAAATAAATATAAAAATAATAAATGTTTAAAACTTTTTTTTATTTTAAGACTTCAAAAGTTTGGGGTCATCTTATGTCCACCAAGGCTGCATTTTGCATTTTAAAACAAATATTCATTTTAAAGGATGATAACATTAATAGGATCTCTGTTACAATTATTAAGAGGGAAAAAAAGTGTAACAGATATTAAATTAAGGGGAAAAACAAACTCTGAAATTGTCCAAATGTAGAATAAATTAAAAGAAATCCACAGCTGTAGTTCATCTCCATGTGTCTGCTCCACATCAGAAAAAGCCAAATCTGATAAGTTTTAATATTTATATACGTTGTATGGTCACTATGAAATTATATATATTCTATGAACTGCTGTTTATAATGTATTTTATATTTTTAATAATTTTGAGAATATTCACCCCAAAAAAAAAAACTGTAGTTGTGACCTGGACATGTTTTCATGAGATTTGGCTCTTAATAAAATTAGGCTGATTAATAAAAAGGTACGATATTTTTACCAGGTTGTACTCACAGTGCTGGCCGATGGCTCTTGGGACTCTGTAATGGATCTCTGTTTTGTGAAGAGATGAGTGCGTGGTAACTGTCTCAGAGGAGGATGTGAAAGAGACTCAGACCGTTTCACAGTAGAAGACACAGCCTGAGCGAAGCGCGAGGGCATTGAGGGCGAGTAGGGTTTGGGTGCGGCGAAGCTTCTCAACTTCTCTAGACTCAGCGAAGGCGTGGGGTTAGTGGGAAGACTCTTCTGACGGGACAGTACAGACGACGGTGGAAATTTGGGAGCTTCGGGTAGAGGTACATCTACTTCTGCAGTTTGAGGTGCATCACTCGCTCTTGCATTCTCCTCATCTTCCCATTGCACCGGTGGCGGTGGAGGAGGGAAGTTTTCCAGTGCAGTAAACACATCTGATTGCGGGCTGCTTGCAGTTTCTTTTGGCTGGGCTGCAGGACTGCTACAACAACTGCTGCTGCTGCTATTACTGCCAACACTCGCTCGGCAAACAGCCGCGGAGGCGACGTAATCCCCAGGTGTTCGTTTGTGCAGCGGCAGGCGGAAAGAAGCTGGTTTGGGTCTTGTTGCCGGAGGAACTTTCTTGTTTTTGATGTTGGATTCGGTTCCTTCTACAGGGGATGAAACAGTAGCTGGAGGTGAAGTACAAAGACTAGTTTGCTCAAATACGTTCTGATGGCCGTTTACAGCAACTGTACCATTGGAGACGGTCTTTGTTTCAGGCTTGTAGTCTACATTGGGCTCCAAAGTCAACTCTACTTCAAAGAAACGCAACTTTTCGAGAGACTTCTGAGGCACGATGGTGTAGGTGGTCATGCCTACTTTGGGAATGTATTCACGGGTGAGCTCATTGGATGGCTTGGGTTTGGGTTCGGCATCTACAATATACTGTACGGTATTTGTTTTAGAGGTTGGTGTAGATGTCAGATCCTGGGTTGCTTGGATCGCAGACGAATGTGGTTCAGGAACACGCAGCTCTTCTGTGGAAGTGGCCATGTCTCTTTTTAGTTCCGTTGAGGACGCAGATGGAGCTGTGGAGGATTCAGTGCACGAGCTTGATGTCTCAGAGGGTTTCTGGGGTTCTGTCTGCATTTGCGTCTCGGTGTGAGCGAAGCGGACCGTACTGGGGACAATTTTCGGTGTTTGGTCTTCACGGCTGGGCTCCGTGTTGGAATCAAAGCCCTGCATTTGCAAGTCTGTGTGCAACGTCTGGATGCCGCATTCGGAGGTTTGAAGCTTGTTGCACACAGATGCAGGCTTCTCTGCGGTGCTCCCAGAAACCTCCTCCAGAACAGGGCCACTTTCAGAAGGCTTAATCGCCTCTTCTGTCTTTTCCACCGGGGGCTCTAGAGAAAGAGAAAATAAAGTCATGCATCGAAGCCTTTCATTTTGTCACTAGAGTTTTACTGTAAAATATAACCCATTGCACATCAAACAACGCTTTCTTATGGTGTCATAACTGACTTTTTATAAGGATCATGTCATGAGGAATCAAACTTTCCTGTTTGATTTTATGAGATTAAAGAGCTCAATGTACGTTTCAGAACTCAACCAGAGCATTTATTAAAACTAAGCTGCAAAAATGACTCGTATGTATGAATAACAACTGCATAAAGTAGTGTAACTTTGAGTAAAGACCTGAGGTGCTGAAGGATCGAAGCTTACCTATCTCTTCTGATGGGATTTGAGAGCTTGCAGCCTGGTCCGACTTAATCTCTCCATTCACTGTGGCTTCTGCTACACTGTCAAGGGTAAAAACCATGCAAAGGTTAAAAACTACATAGAAAAATGCATTTAATAAAATACAATAAAAAACATTTACATACATTTATAAAAATGACCTTAAATCTCCCCGATCCTTCAATGAGAGAATCTCAGGCCTTTCTAGGTGGCTTAGGCTGGTTACTAGGCAAGTTTATAGGTGTTGCTTTAGTGTTAAGACTGGTTGCAATGTGTTGCCAAGGTGTTTTGGCTGGTTGCTAGTCATTGCCAGGCTGTTTTGGCTGGTTTCTAGGTGTTGTTAGGCTGGTTTTGCTGGTTTCTAGGTGTTGCTTGGTTGTTCTGACTGGTTGCATATGTTGCTAAGGTGTTCTGGCTCGTTGCTAGGTGTTGCAAGGGTGTTTTGGCTGGTTGCTAAGCAAGAAACAGGATGTTTTTGCTGGTTTGTAGGTGTTGCTTGGTTGTTCTGACTGGTTGCATATGTTGCTAAGGTGTTCTGGCTCGTTGCTAGGTGTTGCAAGGGTGTTTTGGCTGGTTGCTAAGCAAGAAACAGGATGTTTTTGCTGGTTTGTAGGTGTTGCTTGGTTGTTCTGACTGGTTGCATATGTTGCTAAGGTGTTCTGGCTCGTTGCTAGGTGTTGCAAGGGTGTTTTGGCTGGTTGCTAAGCAAGAAACAGGATGTTTTTGCTGGTTTGTAGGTGTTGCTAGGTTGTTCTAACTGTTTGCTATGTGATGCCAAGATGTGTTGCAGTTTTATGCAGTGTTATTGAAGTATTATTTACATACTAGTATAATTTTAATGAATATTTTTAATTAGCTTTTATTTTTAGACTTTCATTTTACTAAGTTTTAGTTTTTTATGAGCGTTTTTGATTCACTTTTTATATTTCTATTTAGCTTTAATTTATTACATTTATTTGTTTCACTTTTTTTTTTCCATTTATTATTATAATTTTTTTAATTTTAGTACTTCATCTTAAACTTATTTTATTTCAGTTACAAGGCAACATTTCTAATATTGTAATATTTTTTTATTTAAAATTGTTTAAGTTTCATCATATATTTATATTTTATTTTATATCAGATTTATTTCAATTAACAAAAAAAAAAAAAATTTTGTTTTTGTTTTAACAATAGCCATATTAAGGTTTTCTGACAGGTTTCTAAGCATTGCTAGAATGTTCTGAATTGTTGCTAGGAGTTGTTAGGGTAGTTGCAATTATTTTTCAAGATTTTCAATGTGCTCTCAGATTTTTTTGGACCCCGCCCACCCACTGTATATAATTGAACACTACTGTACATACTCAGCATCTGGGGACAGGTCACATGATGGATTGTCTCTGGCCATCCTGCTTTCCAGAATCTCCGAATCCTGAGAGGGAGTTGCTGTCCCAGCTCGGCCCGAGTCCAGAGAGATGTCAGCGGACAGGTTGAGGCTGCTGTCATCCTCCTCCTCCTCCACAGCAGCCACCTGACCTTCTGCACTCACAGTCATCTCTTCCTGTTCCCTGATCTCCTCCAGAGGAGATGCCAACACCGGTTCTGCAGTGTAAAATCACGACAAATGCAGAAAGTCAAATGCTTAAATATTACAAAGTGCAGCTCAGTCCTTTGAGCTCTTCACTGTATCCCTAAGCAACACTAATGCAGGGGTTTCCACTTCAAACTGAAGGGATGCCCATTCTCAGCTGATACCTGACCTTCTGCACTCACAGTCATCTCTTCCTGTTCCCTGATCTCCTCCAGAGGAGATGCCAACACCGGTTCTGCAGTGTAAAATCACGACAAATGCAGAAAGTCAAATGCTTAAATATTACAAAGTGCAGCTCAGTCTTTTGAGCTCTTCACTGTATCCCTAAGCAACACTAATGCAGAGGTTTCCACTTCAAACTGAAGGGATGCCCATTCTCAGCTGATAGAGAGAGAGAGAGAGAGATCTGGCATATGCAGCATTAATATGGATTCTCTGCACCTCAGACAGAGTGAGTGCCGTTAATTAAGACGTCTCGCTTCTCTCGCCTGATTCAGCTCTTCAATCGCCCCCTCTGGAGACCAGCGAGATGAAGAAACATCCAGAGAGCTGTCTCTGTGATCTCTCTCAGACATTAAGATTCAAAGCCCTTCTGTAGCCGCTCTTTCTATCTCTGCTCCACTCTGAGCCCTTATTTATGTGCTTTTTGCTCTTTATTTATTTACTTTCTCAGTCTCTATCAGTGAAGTTATTAGGCCTTATCAGCCAATCAGTGTTGACTCGATCCTGCATTGGGAAAAGCCTTGTGACATTCAAAACACAATGCAACTCAGCAAAAGTTGCAAAAGCATTCATGAAATACACTTGTAAGAAACAAAAGTGAGTGAATGATCCCTGCTGGGTCTCAGGAGGCCGTCTTTGTATATGAACAAAAAGAAAAGTCTGCCTGCAGATTTCGGCTCCTGATTATACAGCACTTACACCGCTCATCTTGCTTTTTACTTCACAGGAACCCCACCTCTTAAGAAAACAATGTATTTTTATGAGTGCTTTCAGAGAGAGATAAAGCATATAAGAGTTACAGAGAGATGTTTTTTCTTAATGCATTTACTCCACAGATGCATAATGCAGGTGAGCTGTATAGAGCAAAATGTGCAATGCTTCACTGATTGCAGCAGGACCGGTTTTGTTGCATCGCTCGCTTCCAGCACAGACGTGGTCTAAAGTGAAATTTGATTAAAAGATTTCATTTGTTTTCTACAGAATTTCATGGTTAAGATGAAGAGTGTAGTCAGGTCAACAAGACAAAGACAGCAGAGATGAGACGAGAAAAAGATGAAGAGGTAGAGAACATTATGGGGCACCAGGTCATTACAATCTTTTAAAAATGCAACAAAAAGAATAGAACTGATCCAAAGAGAGGTGATTTATATAACAAATGAGAAAAGTTTAAATGCTGTAAAAGCAAACAAAATTAGTTACATACTGTGTAAATTTGTAAAAAAAAAAATTTAAAGCAGAAAAGCTACGGACGGATGGATGGAATGATAGAACGATAGACAGAATGATAGACAGAATGATAGAACGATAGACAGAAAGATAGATAGATAGATAGATAGATAGATAGATAGATAGATAGATAAAATGTAAAAAGCAGAACAGCTACGGATGGATGGATGGATGGATGGATAAACAGAATGATTGATAAGACAGATAGACAGATAGATAGATAGAAAAAATGTAAAAAGCAGAACAGCTACGGATGGATGGATCAACGGAATGATTGATAGAACGATGGATGGATGGATAGATAGATGGATGGATAGATGGATAGATAGATAGAACAAATTTAAAAAGCAGAACAGCTACGGATGGATGGATGGATGGATGGATCAACGGAATGATTGATAGAACGATAGATAGCTAAATAGAATGATAGATAGAACGATAGATGGATAGATGGATGGATAGATTGATAGATGGATAGATGGATAGAGAATCATATGATCAAACCGTCTAATAATGCAGCATGAGTGTGTTACCTTGGCAACAGAGTCTTCAGTACAACAGTAATTAAAGTGAAAATAGACATCTCATTAAAACTTCAGTGAGGGCTCTGAGTTTTATAACTCTAAACTATGATATCATACTGTAAGATGTGGCAAAGCACATTCAGAGTCAAACGCAGAGGCAACAGAACCAAAATTAGAAGCAATCAATAACTGTTTCCACAAAATAAATGTTTTACTAAAGTTTCTGAGCTTATAGTTCTAGAAAGACAGGCAGTATAAAACAACCCCAAGACAATCAATAATCTTTAAAAAACTGCATGCAGCAATAAAAATTCTGTGCTACCAATGATTCCCAAACAAACGACTCTGAGGCGATTCTTTTAAATTAACTGGTCAAAAAGACTCACAGATCAGTGTCAAACTCATAAGCAGCCTATACATAAATAATGTAAGGGAGCTGTAATCATTCAGTGGAATTGGAAACAGAATTATTCAATTTCTCATCCAGGAAAATGTCAGACTGAATGCTTACACAATCGCGTTTGCTCTCACAACACCTCTGATGAAATGTCAGAATTGTGTTTACACCCAAACACGCACCGCAGCTGCGGCCCATTTGTAACCGTGTGCCGTACGTGTGCACGGGTGTGAGAACCACTCGAGCCAATACAGCTGCAAACATTTAACCCCGTGTTACATCAGTAAATTCTCACCAGCACAGCCACCACCCAGCGGCTCAGAGCCAACACATAGTGAGCTGCCTACATAGACAGCTGCCTTCTGAGATTCCAACAGAAGTCCGATGTTACTGTAGAATGTTATGTTTTGTTAACATCATATTCTATGGGGCTTTTAGATGATACAGACCCCCACAAATGAATTTCCTCATGCGATGGACCCCCATGTTCCTTGTATAAAGACCCAATTTATACTGTGAAAATTATATATTACAAATATGTCTAAAATATATTTATTTCGTTTCTATTCAGCTGCGTTATTACATTATTTTTCTACTATTTTTCTATATACCGTTGTACTGTAAGATATTTATGCATTTACTCATTTGAATATTATTTTAATAAAAATTTTTAAATCTACATTATTACATTATTTCTCTACTATTTTTCTTTATAGTACTGTACTATTACATACTTATGTATTTACTCATTTGAATCTAGCTTGTTTTTATATAATTTTCATTTATTTTAATCTATTTTTAATCTACATTGTCACAATTTTTCTACTATTGTTCTATATACTATTATACTTAGATATTTTTGTATTTATTTACTTATTTGATTCTAGTTTATTTTAAAGTTTCAAAAATTGTTCTACTATTTTGCTATATAGTTCTGTACTGTTAGAAATGTATGTATGTATATTTACTTGTTTACTTATTTGAATCTAGTTTATTCTAATATAATTTTCATTTATTTTAATTATTTTAAAATGTAACTTTTGAATCTACATTATTTTTCTACTATTTTGCAATATAGTACTGTACTGTTAGATATTTATGCATTTATTTACTTATTTATTTATTTGAATCTAGTTTATTTTAATCTAATTTTCATTTATTTGTTCATAATTTATTATTATTTAATCTTACGTTTTTGACATATTCTCTCTAAACTTTACTCCAGACCCCAGTTTGAAATCCATAAATATAGAAGGAACACACAAATATTGGTAAAAATAGTATTAATTTGATTAATAGATACTTTTCAATAATTAATGAAACATTTGTATTATTGCCCTGTTTAGCATTCTGGGTTTGTTATAGTGCATTTTGGCATGCCTTTTTTCCCATAATGCAATGCTGCCTTAGAACTGGTAGGTATCTATTAAAGAAGGTATGCCTATTAAGGCAGCATGATCACATCACTGAGATGGTAAAACACATAGATTAAATTAGAGGAAGCAGTAATGTGTCTGTTGAACCACTAGGTGGAGTCAAAGCATACAGAAAATCACTAGAAACAAACACTGGCCCCTCTGTACTGTCCCCAAATACGCCTCTCCTGTTCAAGGTACAGCCGCTGTGCTCATTCAAGCCCTCTAAATCCTCTAAATAATGAAATAATAGCTTCAAATAATACTCTAAACAATAACTTTATTTCTTTACTTTTCCACCTACTGCCAACAGATTACTGAACACGAAACATGATGAAATAACCAAGATATTAAATTCTCATTTCTTAGCTCATATAAACACAGAGTTGAGCCTGCATTTCTTTTTAAAACTGTAATGATTGTTGATGCAATTTTTTCTAAAGAGTAAAGATTCACATTCAATGAATAATCTAATATTATATTAAGAGGATGATGAAGTCTATAATTCATTGTTATTACAATTAGGGCACTTGTAGTTACAGTTTCTAAAGGTGTTTTGGCTACTTTGATGTTTTCTATAATCTGTTTTATATAAACTAAACTAAACGAATATCATATCATATCATATCATATCATATTAGTATAATATAATATAATATAATTTGTACTATTTTTATAACCAACTATAGTTTGTTTTATATAAACCACATATATAATTTTCATTTTATATAAACACATATATATATATATACACACACACAGGTGCATCTCAATAAATTAGAATGTCGTGGAAAAGTTCATTTATTTCAGTAATTCAACTCAAATTGTGAAACTTGTGTATTAAATAAATTCAATGTACACAGACTGAAGTAGTTTAAGTCTTTGGTTCTTTTAATTGTGATGATTTTGGCTCACATTTAACAAAAACCCACCAACTCACTATCTCAACAAATTAGAATACTCCATAAGACCAATAAAAAAAA
>NW_015641598.1:334091-342189 GCF_001515625.1 Sinocyclocheilus rhinocerous | reverse complement strand
AAAATTATATATATATATATATATATATATATATATATATATGACAGTGTACTCAAGCTACCATCATTTTTGACCAACGTAAGCCCCTGATGGTGAACACAAGCGTACTCTTTGGAAGTTTCTGTTTTACACACAGTCTTCAGACCGACCTGTCATGTCTTTATCCTGTGTGGTTTCATCAGGAGGGGCTGCGCTGCTCGAGGTGGGGGGCGGAGGGGCCTTCCGCTTGGTGGACTTCTTGAAGGACGACTCTGTCGAGGATCCCCGGCTCAAAGGGGCCATATTCTGTGGAAAGCAGGCAGGGGGACAGTAATAAATATGACATATAATTCCAAATATTTGGCAGTGGGAAACGTAACCACATTCTCTAATGACAATGTGATGAAATGACTCAACCCAGCGCCGAGTTTACGTAGAAACAAAACAAATACTGGGAAAGCAAGGTTTAACCGCTCACTGTATTCACAGAGTGCAGTTTATACGTAGATTCAGATGTGGTCTTTGAACTCAGCTCATGAAATAACAGGTTACAAAGTCTTGTTTGTTTTGTTTTTCTTTAAAAGACTTACATGACAATGAAGGCTCACTTACAGTGGCTCCAAAGAGTAACCACACATAAAAATGTCTGAATGTAACTGCATTTATTTTGTTTTTTATAATTTGTTTTATAGAATTTTTTTTTTCTTTAATTTTTAATAATTTTTATAACAAAAAGTCAAGTGAGATAATGAAGGCTCACTTACATTGGCTTCAAAGAGTGTTTGGAAACCTAAACCACACTTAATGTCTGAATGACATGCCTGTGTGACTTTGAGAGGATCTAACTTCATACGTCCACTAAAAATCACCAAAACACCAGCTGATTAAAGGTCATTAAGCAAAAATGTTGAAGAAAAGCCATGTTAGTGAACAGGGCATATTTTTATCATTTAAAATCTACCAAAAAACCTTTTTGTGAAATCTTTTGTTAGAACAGTGTGCTTATGCGGTCTTTCTTGCATTTACTGGCTTTAATATATTGTATGTAATGCAATATAATGACATTTTTACATGCAGTTTAAGTGTCCAAATACGTTTGGGGTCACCATATTTTGCACAAATAGTTCCAAATACATTGTATACATTTTACAATTTTTATAACAAACTATATTTTGTTTTATAGAAGCTATTATATACAGGGCCGTCCTTAGCGGTGTGAGGTATGGAGTGGGGCTTTTTTAATATATTTTGTTTTGTAAAAACCTCTCGGTTACATTATGTAACCCCTGTTCCCTAATGGAGGGAACGGAAAAGTTACGTCGACACTGACTTTAGGGGCCTCACTTGGGAGCCCCAATCACCTCTGAGCATTACAAGAAACGGCCAATGACAATAACTGCAGGGGCGAACACACCGCTGAATGGGCTGTATAAACGCAGCAGAGAAGGTCCTGAAGTTCGTCGTTTTCTTGTTTGTTCTTTTTCAGAAGAACAGGCACCCACAAAGCGATCGGCTCCGAAGAAAAAATCTGAATGAGTGGATGCACGCCGCCAACTTATATACCCGTATGTACAGGGAGGGGCTTGCCATGCAAATTCCACTCACCGATAGTCATTGGCCGTTTCTTGTAATGCTCAGAGGTGATTGGGGCTCCCAAGTGAGACCCCTAATGTCCGTGTTGACGTAACGTCGAATGTGACTGACTGAAAGGGAACTATACTATACTATACTGTAATGTAATGTAATGTAAATGTAATGTATAAATTTGATACATTTAACTATTTTTATAGAAACTATAATGTAATATAATATATAAAATAACATTTAATATGTAATTGCTCTCATAGCAAAACTTCAGTCAAATTCAACAGGTGCTGTCAGATGTTTCAATAATCAATAATAACTATAATATATCCTATGCATTCTTACATATCCTTTGTAATAAATAAAATGCTGTTCATCAATTGATTCATTTCAATTATGTAATAAATGAGCTTTGTGTTTGTGGATGACAATGTGCGTAAGCTACCCCAATTTTGACCCAACAAAATGCAGAAACTGCTGGAGAACATCAGCGTATTTGATTAGTGACAGGAATAGTGCAGAATCCTTCCTTATTTTATGCAAAACTCTATTCTTTGCTTTCTAAAAATCCCAAAACTTTGTTTACATGAAAGAAATCCCAGATTTTCACTGTGCTCTCAGACTTTTGGACTCCAGTGCATGTCTGCGGCAAGATTTTCTAGTAAATATTAACTGAATCCCAGAACAGTGCTACATACCTGGTTGCCATCGTGATGCACGGTGGTTTGAGTGTTGCCGTGGTGATGACCTAGGTCGGTAGGCATGCTCTGTGACATCATGCACGGCGGCAACGGGGCTCGTCTTTTCTTTGGCATGTCGGAGGGCATGGTATTGCAATCGTATGTAATCGGCGAATGCGTGCTGAAGGAACTCATGCTGACCGGCCTCTGCTTCCTGTGCACTGGAGATGCCGGTGCGCTCACGGTCATAGACTTTAACGACAGACAGCCAATCACTATTCAGCACACTCCCAACCAGTGCCACTGGCCAGCCAATCACAAGTCAGTAAAGTCTTTAGCAATTTGCATAAAACAAATATGACCAGGGAATGTTTACAAAGAAGTGAAAACACACATGCCTTTGACCTTATCCTAAAATCACTAGAAAATCTCAAAGCATGTTATCGTTCTCTGTTATAGACATATAGGATTTCATAACTCACCTGTTCGGATTGCTTCTTACTTCCTTTCCTAAATAAGCTGAATCGTGTCTTTTCTTTCTCCCTCTGGATTTTCTCTTTCCCATGATGAAATATTTCTGTTTAAATGCAGTTTAGTTACTTTAGTTTAGTTAGACATCCTTAACTTCTCATTGAAAGTAAGTTCATGCAAAAATGAACAATATTTTAAGGAATAATTTCTTTTTAGGCTAAAAAAAAAATGACAGAAACAACATGAGGGTTAATAAATAATGACATAACTTACAAATAAATAAACAAAATAATAATAATTATTATTATTAATAAAAATAATAATAATAAGTTTGATTTATATAGTGCCTTCCAAGGACGCTTCATAATAAAGAACAATAACATGACAAGCATACAGTCAATCATATGGATAATGGACCTTTGCCCAGTCTAAAACAAAAGTCAATGAAGTTGCATGTATAAGTTATATCAAATTGTGCAAAAAAAAAAAGCGAATTATTTTTCTTATAACATGGAAAATTTGTTATATTTAACGTCACTTACCTGAGCGAGATGGAGATGGAGGCAGACTTACTGGACTAATAGGACTTACAGGGCTAATCACTGCAAGAAAAATCACAAACCCAAGAGTACAGTGTAATGCAAATGTTTTGCAGAGTATCTCAATGTGACCTTGTGAAAACCGGTCCTGCACAGTTTCATTTGAGTCATTTTAATGTAGTTGGCAGTGTTGGGGAGTAACTAGTTACATGTAACGGAATTACGTCATTTAATTACAAAATAAAAGTAATTGTAATCAGTTACAGTTACTGAGAAAAAATGTGTAATTAAATTACAGTTACTTATGAAAATGTTAAGGATTACAAAGGGGGTTACATCTGATTTTTTCACACACACTCCCACATACAGATTTAATTGAGTTCTTTCATAAACTGCAGTGACTGCTCTAAAATATGCAACGCCAATGTTTTAGAAGTTTATAACATGCTTATCCGATAGGGTTTGTGTATATGCTTTTTAAGATTAACAGTTTTTTCTAAGGCATTGTTAGATTCCAGTGTTTCCTGTCATAGCTATGCAAAGATTTGATTTCAAAAACAGTATCATAGCTATTAAACTATTTCAAAGTGAAGTGAAGTGACATGTGGCTAAGTATGGTGACCCATACTCGGAATTTGTGCATGCTCTGCATTTAACCCATCCAAGTGCGCACACAACGAAGTTGGGGGTTTGGTGCCTTGCTCAAGGGTCTCGACATGTTTGAAAATTATTAACAGTTGAAAACATTAGAAATTTAGAAAAGTAATCAAAAAGTAATCAAATGTAATCAGTTACATTACTTTTATAAAGTAATTGAAAAGTTACACTACTTATTACATTTTAAGTAGGGTAACTTGTAATCTGTAACCTATTACATTTCAAAAGTAACCTTCCCAACACTGGTACTTGGCATAAACACACACTGGGTTCTGACCTTTGGTGTCTCTTGCATACACTTCCCTCAGGCCAAAGTCATTGAGCGAGCCGCACAGGTCCAAAGTGTCTTCTGAGTGGACATTTCGTAATAAAACTGTGGTCTGCAGGTCGAATTCACATTTCTCGCAGATCGCCGGAAGTAGTTCTTGTAGAGGAACCCGAGGACTCACCCTGAGAATGGTTTTCTGGGTTTTCTTGTAGTTGATCACTAATCGTACGGTTGCCTGAAAGAGAGGAGAGAAGGAAAGTAAAGAGTATGGCAAGATTGTGTGGGGTTCTGTTTCAAAAACTAGTGAGATGCCTATGTAGGGAGTGTTTTAAGGGATCACTGGTGTGTTTCTGATATTGTATGAAGACTGTTGAAAAAGGTAGTGTAGTATGCATGATTATGCTGTCTTTTAAGACAACTAACTTTGAATAAATTCCATCACATGCAACCTCAGGGTTATCACTGTTAACTAACTTTAATAAAAAAAATAAAATAAAAATAGTTAATTGATTTAAAGCTGAAATAAAAATATATACAATAACATAAATGTATGAAAATATAAATATATATATATAAATATATATAACACACATAAAAATACATACATAAAAATATACATACATAAAAATACAAATATTAAAAGGAAAAAATGGGGAAAAAACTGAAATATGTCATGAAAAAAACTGAGAAAAAAAAAATAGAAATGCTGCATCGGCAACTAAGAGAACTAGGTTTAAGTTGAAGCACTAAAATTACTAACTGGAAATAAATAAAACTAATAATGCACTAAAACTAAAGCTGAAATAAAAATAAATGAAACCTAAATGGTAAAACTACTAAACTACTAAAAATTCAAGTAAAACTGAAATGAAAACAGAAAATATAATAATAAAAACTATAATAACACTTGTTATAACCATTTCATTCCAAAAAACAAAAAGCTAAATTGTATGATCTAATATTAAAACCATATTAATAAATATCCAAAATATATATTCATATTATAAAATATTTATTAATATTTCTTTAATAATAATAATAGCTACTATTTTTGTATGCTGTGCATTTTTATTCTTGTTAGAATATCATGTTGTTAGCTTTGTCACATGCTTATGCCAAACTCTACTACAATTAACCATTGGTCAATTCTCCACTGCACTTCACATGAGAAGCACTATTTGTATAATGCACCTCTGCCTAGTCTCTGCGTTCCAAATTGTTCAGTTACGAGGTGCCGTTCAGTAGGATGCTGCCCTATTTAGGCAGTAGATGGCAGGACGGCTTTGGAACAGAGCTGCTATGTGCTGTTATGCTTTTTATTTTGGTGTAACGTGATATTGTTTGTTATTCATTATGATGTGTATTGTTAATATGGTACAGCCATGCTCCACTGCTTTGAGACATCTAGATATACAGTACTTCAGGCTCGTCTCATACTCATGCTCATACTCATCACTAAAAGAACAAATACACTAAGATTTACAGAAACTTTTCAGCATAACATCAGCATCCAAATGGATCATATTTATTGAATTCAATTTTATGCTTGTATTTCTTTATTCATTTCTTTAAATAATAATAATATTTTTACTATTGCTGAAATATATAGTATGTGTACTGTGCTCGATTAATTTTATTTCTGTATTTTTGTCATGATCTCAAGCTGGAGTGCCCATGAGCTCCTCTAGAGGGCACTCCATTCTGTACCTTGCCATTCACTCAGGACTCCATTTCCCATAATCCTTTGCCCGGACTCATCAAGTGCATCACCTGTCTCTCATCAGATCTCATCATCAGCTCACAGCTGTCTCACATTAGTAGGACTATAAGAATAGCACACACACTCTCTGTCATCGCTGGTGATTGTATGTTGTATAGCTCTTCCGTGTTTCTAGTTTCCTTGCATTCGTGTTTTGATCCCTGGACTGTTTTCTTGTTTATGATTGTTTTGCTGCCTGCCCTGACCATTGCCTGATTATCTGGCTCTCTCTTTTGCCTTGCCACTGCCATGGTTGTTTGCTGTTGTTGACCACGCCTGTTTGACTACGCTCTTATTAAAGCCTTGCATTTGGATCCCCACTTTGTCGTCACACCTCCCTCGTTACAATTTTCTTCACATTTATTCATTTTTTTAAAATAACAATAATAATAATTTTACTAGTGCTGATGTATATAGTGTGAACTATGCAACATTTTTATTTTCTGTAAATATTTTTTCATATTTATGAATTTTCGTTTATTAATAATAATAATAATAATACTATTTTTAATGTTGCTGAAGTTTATCTATGCACTGTGCTCAATGTGCTAATTTTAAGCTTGTATTTTCTGTAATGTGCAGTATACAAGAATGTGACTTATGATTTGATAATTGATGAACTTTTTGTAATTGATTAACTAAATTTTGTAGCACTGAGAAGCTGCTTTGATACAACCCGTGTTGTATAAAGAGCTATATAGATAAATGTGACTTGACTTGAACTGTGTTGAATTCATATTTAAGTTAATTGTACATGAGAGTACCTCAGGCATCTGCGGTCCTGTCTTTTTGCTTTTGTCCTCCATGCCTTTTGGTTTCAGCAGGATCTTCTCAGCCTCTAGGGCTCCGATGAGGGCGTTGGGTTTGAACTTCACCTGGTTCCTGTTGGTGGTGACGAGCTCTATGGTGTGGCCAGATGGGTTCAGGTGGTACTTCGCACAAAGCATGACCAGCAGGTCCATCATGGGCTTGCTGAAAAACAGCAGAGCAGAGGTTGATCATTTTGCCAACATCTCATTTTTTGTAATATAATAGACAAAAATGAGTAAATGATGACAAGGATGCCATTTTTGGGTGAACTTTTCCAAACATCTGTGTTTCAAAAAGTTGTGAAAGATCTTTTCCATTATATTTTGTTGAGTTAAAGAAACATGTGACTCTGCTGTGGGGAGTTTGCAAATGTCAAAGTTAATGACACAAGCTTTGCTATCTGTGAAGCATTTAGGATTTGCATAAATGATATTTTGCTGCAGGGGTTTCCAATGCACGTCAAGGAAATGAGCGCTTTTTCACTTGATTGTTTTTCAAGTGTTCATGACAACAACAATACAGTATGAACACAAAAGTTGTGCTGTTCAGATCTAGAAGTGCTCTTCATTAATTGCAAGCCGTTCAATTTATATATTTTTATTCCTTATTTACTTGTTCTATTTTTTATTATCTGTGTTTTTTGTTCTGTCACTGTCATTCTGTTACACTGTGGAAGCTTCTGTCACGAAAACAAATTCCTCGTATGCGTAAACATACCTGGCAATAAAGCTCATTCTGATTCTGATTCTGAAATTCAGAAGAACTTGTGCAAGCCCTATAACAAGATCCCTTTGGTTTTCCATGAAAAGAACGCTGGTTTGATGTAAATAATGCGTAAATAATAACAGAATTTAAATTTTTGCATGAACTATTCCCTTGATATTGCATTAAGTTTGAACCACAAAGTATGAAAGAACAATGAGGATCTTATCCACTGACTCCCACTACGTCCTATACGTTTGACACATTGCACACTGAAAGTGTGGAAAATCCTTTCGAGACCGATTATGACACAAAGCTTTCCAGCTGCTTTTGGAATTCTTGGATCGGAGAAGCCTTTTGGAAACACACGGACAATAATTTAATAACGATTAGTGGGAGGTCAGCGAGTTTGGGTGGCACAAATTTAGAAAAGCAGGTGAAGAATTTGATTATTAATCCTTCTATATTGAATTTGGTTTCAGTTTTAGCATGAAGGGGGCAATAACGTTGAACTCAGGAAAATCAGGTTTCATTTACAGGTGTTCAGGATCAAAGAACTGACTAAAACGATGATTAAATGATGATGACAGATCGTCTGAAATCTGAGATCAGGTTTGTGCCAGAAAAAATACATTTCACTCTAGCAACA
>NW_015641598.1:304489-333982 GCF_001515625.1 Sinocyclocheilus rhinocerous | reverse complement strand
ATTTATTTACTATTTTTATTTATTATTATTTTTTTTTTTTTTTAGTTGTTACCAAATTTATATTTTGCAATTATTGCAAGGGGTAATGCAGAACTGGAGCAAAATACAAAAGTAATGCTATTTGGCCAATCTTAAATAAATCCCACTTTAAAAAATGTCCTTTTGGCAAAGGTCCCTCTGACCTTTAACATTTGAGATGAATTGTTGGGGACAGAAAACACCACTAAGCACGGCACAGAGAGTACAGCAGGTCATTTGAGCAAAGGATCCAACTGCGGAAATCATGATAATCACAAACAGTGTAACAAAGATGCAGGATTACTCTAACGTCATCTCATGCCTTGTACCCAAACCAAGCCTAATTTGTTGCAGGAGCTTTGAGAAACACGCTGCCCCACCCAGCTGACTCACCGCAGCAATCATCTGATTAGTTTCATAACAGCAATCATCTGAGAAGCTTCATGATCTCATATACAGCTCAGCTCAGAGATTAACCCCTTCCATGCACGTGTACAATATTCATTAAAAATAAAGTTCCGTAAAATTGAGAATTCTTATATTAAGTTACTATAATAATCCGTAACGGTTCAGGTTGTTAGAGCTACAGAAATGGACACAGCTGCGAGTAAATCGGAGTTTTTATGCACTCATGCTCAAACCGTGATTTTTGCAATGTTTATCCTGTCCTGCCAAACATGCACCATGTTCAAAATAGTTTTAAGGCAACAGGATTACATCATGATGAACTCTCTGAACAGTGCTATTTGAATAAGTAAAGGACTAGATTTATAAGTTCAGAAGAGATGATCTGTGAGCAGTGGTCATTTGAGAAAGCGGACACAATGTTAATGTTGCCACAACGTTTTTGGCATCGTGTCCTAATAAAAAGTTTTGCAAAAGCAACAAATGTCCAGGCTTGTGTCTGAAGGTTAGCCAACAAATTCCTCAAGCACATCTGTATATTCTGATCTGTTTTTAATGTTATTTGTCTAAAATATTTGGCAATTATTAATTCAAGATGGAGGAAAACTCCAATGTCAACCGAAGTCAACACACGGTTTCTACTAATTTTTTCAGTGTTGTCTGCAGAGAACAATGCTGTGCAGTTTATTAGTTATATTAATTTTTAAATGTATTAGCTATATTTATGCTTACAAAAATAATACCTGGACATAAACACACACATTTTAAAAGAACTATGGAGCAGTAAATGGGTGCAATTTTTTGAAATTTTGCTGCTAATGAGTGAGTGTTGTTGTTGATAACTAAAACTAAAACAATCGAAAATTCAGTAACTGAAATAAAGCTGAAATAAATCAAATAAAAATATTAGATGAAAAACTTTAAATGCTTTTTTTTTAAACATTAAACAAGTGTTTACATTTTAAACACTTTAAATGTTGCCTCGTCAACTACTTAAAAATAAGTTGAAGTTGAACCACAGCTAAATCTGAAATAAAAATATAGTCAAACAGAAATATTTAAAACAACAAAAAAATAAATAAATGAAAATATTTAAATATATCAAAATCACAAACTGAAAACTAAATAAAATAATACAAAATATAAAAAAAAAAAATACTAATGAATATATAAAAAAAAACTAAATTAACTAAACATTTGCAGTTAGCAAATGGGGAGAAAGTAGCGTGAATCTACTTAAAATGCAAAGAATAATTCTGACACTTTTGTACTATTTATAACTTTACAGTCTTTGAAAAATATTTAGGGACAAATGGAAACCACAACTACAAAGTTAAATTTCTTTGACACCTCTTCTCTTTGAACATAAGAAACTGCAGCATCTTTACCAAGTTGTCTGCATACCAACCACTCCAGCAGTTTGAGGGGCCGTTTACACAACAACATTTTCAGCCAAAAACGGGAAACTTTTTATGCGTTTTGCCTGTTCGTTTACACGACAACGGCGTTTTGGGGACTGAAAATGCATATTTTTGAAAACGGGTTTCAAAGTGCAAGTTTTTGAAAACGCCACCGTTATCGTTTCTGCGTAAACACCCAAAACGGGAATCTTTGAAAACGGTGACGTCATGCACGTGCGTAGTACGTGTTAGGTATGTAGACATGTGCAGTGCATGTCGATTTTAAAGGCAAGCACGAACAAACATACACAACAATGGCGGAATATATGATACTGTTGTTGATGCTCAAGAGTTTGCTAACGCTTCTTCAGCAAAGTGTGGATTTACTTATTGTACTCATTTTACTTATTACAACCAACAGCGGAGACGCATCATATAATCGTCACTTCCCTACAGGTACCGTTTACTAACAAGGTGACAGCGCCAACTACTGGCCTGGCATACGTAATACAGTGTTTTTGGCCGTTTTCGCGGATATGTGTAAACGCGAATCGTTTTGAAAACGCTGTCGTGTATACGTGAAACTTTTTAAAAACGCAAGGGAAAAACTTTTCCGTTTCCGTTGTCGTGTAAACGTAGCCTAAATGTCCAGCTGTATAAAAAACACAACCAACAAACCCCTCACCTGCCATGGACGACCATAGTCTTCTCCAGCCCTTCAGGAAGGACCACGGTGAGAGTCAGGTCCTGATCCAGCAGATTCTCCTCCTGCTCCATGGCAGGGTGAGGGTACGCTGGGAGCTTGTGGCTCAGCAGTGGAGCATCCAGGCCTTTCAGGACAGGAGGAGGAGGAGGTGCTTTGCTTTTCGATGATCTCCTGTTGAAAAAAAGGACAAAACAGGTTTAAAATATGAATGTATCACCTCTTATAATAATAGAAATGCTCTGTGGAATTTAAGAGTTAAGAAATAATTAACACTTTGCCTGCCAGCATTTTTCATCATTTTCACAAAAATTCATGGCCCTCAGAATATTTTGTTGAATTAATATCTGAACATGCAATATGCCGAAAGAAATAACAGGGCATCTGCTTTTAAACAAGAAAACACATTTTATTCTACCTTCATGCATTATTTTTTAATCAACACCTGAATGTGGGCACGTTTCATTAAAAGAGCAACATTTTACACAAAAAAAGCTAAGAATATTGCGTTTTTGTCAAAGACTATGTCTGGATCTGTTTCAAAACGATGCTCAAAACACATTTTCATTTGGTAAATTTTGATTTATATGATGTTTAATTCTTGATGATCGCGTTACATATGCATCTGCTAACATGCGATTACTTGTTGCTGCTACTACTTCACCATGTTTTGATCCAGACATTCAGTACTCTTTCAGAAGATGCGTATAACAGTGAAAACATGAAAAGCCGGAAAATTCTGTCAATGGCAGGGAAGCGTTGTCTCATAAATGACAGAAAATTACATCAATGGTGGGGAAAGAGTTAACATGTCAGCAAAAATAACAGCATATAAGTTTGGATACAACATGAGGGTGATATTTAGGTGCACTGTCCATTTAAATAGGTGCCTACTCCATATGTTTTTCTCAAGTATGTCCACAAAATGAATTTAATGGATATTTTCAATGTAAATATTAGAGTAAACCTTGAAATAATACAAATGTTGTCATATTCTGTTGTTGTTGATGTCGCTAAAATTAAATCTTGACAAACAGATCTGCACGATTTCTTTCCCCATTCAAGCACATACTAGCTTTACTTGTATGCCTGTAAGAGAATGTAAAAAATAGCTGTGATCAGACATAACATAACACACGCTCAGTTACTCAATCTCACCTGCTGTGCTCAAAAATCTGCTCTAAAACAGAAACACTAAATCATCAGTCTGTTTGCACACATTTTGATTGCTTGGTATGAACCAGAGTTCAGTTGCATCCTCCAGGTTCACAGATCTGTTTTCACACGGTATTATTTGCATCAAAACAGCGGTTTGCTTTAACAATTTTAACTGTAAATGAAAAACGAGTAGCTTTAGTTCTCATGGAAAACGCAGTATTTGCACTGAAAATGTTGCATGATGATGCCTGAAAGACATTCATTCTTCTCCACTCAAATAAGCAGCTATTTAATGAGAGGCCTTGGATGCACTTTACACACAAGTCACAAGACACTGGAGTAATGTGATTCATTCATTCCAGCGGACGAGGATGAAGCTCTGAGGGAGCCGAGGAGGAGGAGCATGGTGTTGGTCTCTTTAAATGCAGCAAGTGTTGAGAAACAAAGTCACCGTCTCAGTTTTGAGGCTGACTGCCATCACAGTTTCTGTCACAGTCTCTCTTTGAGGTCCATTAGTAATGTTTGCATTCACAATAGTCATAACTTAGTGATAATTTTTCATACCATGTCTGATCCATAAGCCACAAACATATTTTGCACAACTTCACATATGCAGACACTAATGCTCCAAGATAACAGAAAAACAGTTGAATGCACTACTGTATACTGTATACTTGCATTGCATTATGATTTGCGCGGTCTGACATATTTTGGAACACAGTGTAACACCAGTTTGCATTTGCATGCATGTAATTGCATCCAGTATGTTTCAGGCCTCTAAACAAGCTCTTTATTAGATGCTGTGACTTTAAGACTTCTAAAAACCCTCTTTGCATGTGAAATAAGCACTTAAACAAGGCCTGTAGCTCTGCTGTCACGTCCAATGAAGTTTTTAACCCCATCCTTCAACAACACACACACATATAATGTGCAAAATTATTATCTTTAAGGGTAACAGCTTGTCAGTAGGGCAGTACCCTTAAAATAACAACTTTATACCATATTAACTTATAAAGGGTGCATATTTCATACTTTTAGTAGTAATGTGTGTCCTTAAAGGAATAGTTAACCCAAAAATGAAAAAGTTCCAAGATTTTCCATCCAAGCTATAGATGAGTTTGTTTCTTCATCAGAACAGATTTGGAGAAATGTAGCATTGCATCACTTGATCACCAATGGATCCTCTGCAGTGAATGGGTGCCGTCAGAATTAGAGTCCAAACAGCGGATAAAAACATCACAATAATCCACAAATAGTCCATCAAATAACATCTTGTGAAGGCAAAAGCTGTGTTTTGAACTGTTTTCACTTGTAAATGGTGCTTGATCTGTGTATATTTCTCTCCTGATTCAGACAAGATGTCTTTTTCACTTAAGGAAGCAATATTATGGATAGAGGAATCATTTTATCCGGAAGCAAAGGTTTGAACTTAAAAATGTCTTAATGATGGATTGGTTTATTACAAACATGCAGCTTTTCACTTCTCAAGACATTAACTGATGGTCTGGAGTGGTGTGGATTACTTGTGGATTATTATGATGTTTTCATCAGCTGTTTGGACTCTCATTCTGACGGCACCCATTCACTGCAGAGGATCCATTGTTGAGCAAGTGACGTAAAGCACATCTGTTCCAGTGAAGAAACAAACTACATCTTTAACTTCTCCCTTAAGGTACTACTTTGAACCTTTTTCATAGGGGTAAATAAGGTACAAAGTTGACATTTTAAGGGTACCCTTAAAAGGTACAATTTTTGCACATTTTTCTGACAGTGCATGTCTGCAAAGCCTACATATATTACAAAAAAATGCACGTTGAGACATGCCACTGTAAAACAGACTCAATTATAACACAGAGCTAGTAATTTTACTCTTGATTAATTTCTCTATTGTTTAAGAATGATAGCATCTATCCTACTTCCTCCGCATTACCTCACTGCGACTGTACGGGCCAAATATAGGTCAATGACATGTAAATGTGGTCATGTGTGACGTTTCTGATTTTAAAATCTTTTTTTTTTTTTTTAGCTTAATTTTGATTGACTCCCTTTTGGACTGGGAGGAAAAAAGATCAAGGAACATTTGATTCCTCGTAATTTGACCCCTTTAAATCTTATAAAGTCTTTAGCTAGCACTACACAACGCTGTCCATAAACGTTTTTGCTCAATGTGGTCATTTTTAGGTTACAGGGCATTGAACACATCAGACACATTACACCACATTACACCATATGAAGCCGAAGGGTTTGTTTGAATGTCAAATTATTCCAAATATGACGACTCTAGAGAGACGAGAAAACGACTGAACATGCTGTTCTGCAAAACAACTGTGCATTTAGAGGTGGGCATCAAAGACACAATAAATCCCAAGCAAACATCTGCTGAAGTACTAACAGAGTTCACAAATGTCTCTCAGCAGCAGATAATATTTTGTGTCAATTACCCGTTTTTTATTTGACATACAAGGTTCCCTGAGGACTAGGACTAGTCAGGAATAGCCGAGGCCTGACGAGCAGAGCGCAAACATTACACAGGGAGTTGGGAAAGCCCCTGAAATGTGTGCATTAGATTCGTATGGTATGTTTGAGTGGGCTACAGCAGGCCCAAGTAAACACAAGGGTTTCTGACATGGTAATCAGACACATTCATGACTTTCAAAACAGACATTTCAAATAGCAAATGTCCCATTAGTGTCAACCAAAGCGCTCATCAACATACAGTACATCTAAAGATTTATTTGTAGAAATGGCGCAAACATTTCTCTTTAAAGGTGCTGAGACTCATCCAATCAGTGCTACTGTATCAGTTTTACAAGAGTCATTGAATTTAACTGTGTTATCTGTGATCAAAACACCAAAAACACATCACACAGCACTGCGTGCATTGCTTATAGAGAATTTGCAAGTATCGTACAAGAAAAAAAACAGGATTTTAATGAGATCATTTCAAACAACAAGTAGAGCCAGAGGCCTTGAGGGATCAAATCAGTCAACAAACTCACAGGCAGACACCTGCGCAAATATCGACCCAGACACTGCATGCACAGCGCTGATATTTCAAGGTTTCATAACTGTCTGCCACTTTAACCATAACAGCTTTATCAAACCCCCTGTAAGTCTTGAATACTGTAATGTATATTCTCCCAAAATACACTTTATAGTTAAAAAATTATGGCCAAGCAATAGGCTATATTTAAAGTTGAATATACAGTACATCCAACTTAATCTATATATAATACACTCACTCACGTAAAGCAACACATACTATATAACAAATCTTGGCTGCGTGATTGATATCAATGCAAAATGTTAAGTATATTATAATTAGACAGTACATACAACTTTAATGTAAAGTATACTATATAGCAAGTTTCAACTGATTGATCGTTTATATTAATTTGCTAATTATGTATTATATTAATCACACAGTTCTAATCTGCCAATTATGACTATAAGGCATGAAGATATTAAGATATAAACATTAACAGCATGATTTTCTGTAAAGCTGCTTTGGAATAAAATTGACTTGACAAAAAAAAAAAAGAAAATAAAATCAGAATTGATCAAGGAAACATGTTTAATCAAACTCAACAGTATTTTAGCACACATTCATCAGTCACTTGGTAGAAATTATTCAAATTAGACAGATGTCAACATGGACAGGTTGTGTGATGCCCTCATCCTCAAAAACCAGGAACAAGACTATAAAACGTATAAAAAGTAAATGGACTCCGATGACATTAATTATGGATTCACATGCAGCGAGGGTAAGCATGGTTGCAGTGAATATAGTTGCAGAGCATAAAACTACTAAAATTACGTTTTTTGAGACAATTAGATGCTACAGTACAACACTCAACAATTTTGCACCTGTGCAGTTCATGGCAACATTTAATATTACTTTTGTACACTTTATGCTTAACGTAAAATCCTGAAGTAAATCCAAGCCTCATTTTACCATACTAAATATCTTTGCAAATCTGAATATTCCAGATACGTGATGCATTTAAGGGAAGTCAAAATGTACATGAAAGGGACACACATGGCAGCGGTTTTGCTGTCAGCTGAATGTGAATGAGAAAGAGCTTCACTGAAGCATCTGACAGCATGCATTGTTTGACTTATTTTGTTGACATGAGAGGATTGCAAACATGAAACTGGCTGCAAAGACAAAAGCTGACCTGTTGACACCGTTTTTTAAAGGGAAAAATCTGTGGAATGGATTTAAACATGGTACAATGTGTTAAATAAAGTTGTGAAGCTGAAAGCATTAGCAAATACGTCAAATGCTTAAAGTCCCCATGAAATCAAAATTAAAGTTTTTTGGGAAACGAACGCTATTGACTATTTTAAAAAGGGGCGGGGCTGCTTGATATGTCCCGCCCTGTCTTCCTGTTTCAGTTAAAATGACGTCAACACAGAGAGTAATGTTGCGTGTTTCTAAGCATTTCAGGGGACCTTTAACAAACGAACATGCAGGAGCGTGGGAATTGTGTAGAAGTTTGTGAACGATGGATGTTTCAACTTTGAGGGAAAACGTTAAGGAGTTCTGTGGATGTTTGGTTCTAGATATGACTAGGAGAGGCTGATCCCAGTGAGACATTTTGACCACTATCTATCACCATCTCCGAGCAATGAATGACACACCAGGCATGTCAGAGCTTGACTGTCAGAGGCCTCTTCCTCCGACACATCGCTCAAGATCTAAACTCATTCATCATCAGCACAGATAGCTATCATTAAACACAGACACACATCCTCAATAAACTAGAGCTCTCACACAAACATACGGTATGATTTGCTCACACAAGCAGCAAAAATCAGATGTTTTGCTGTATCTGACTATAAAAATTTACTTTATTGTAGTTTGAACAGCAAAAACATCACATCAAATTGATTGCTCATTAACTTGATCCAACTTGAAGGTGATTTGAAATCCAATTACAAGCTGATTTTCAATAGTGAAAATGTATTTCAAGCAGAGTTTTCATCATGCAGAGTATAACATGCATTACCATTCAAAAGTCTGGAGTCAGTAAGATTTTTTTTTACATGTTTTTGTAAAGAAGTCTCTTCTGCTCACCAAAGCTGGATTTTTTTGGACCAAATTTACAGTAAAAACAGTAATGTTGTTAAACATTATTACAACTTAAAATAACTGTTTTCAATTTAAATATATTGTAAAATGTCATTTATTCCGGTGATGCAAAGCTGAATTTTCAGCATCATCATTCTAATATGCTGATTTCTTATTATCAGTGTTGAAAACAGTTGTGCTGCTTAATATTTATTTGTGGAAACGGTGATAAATTTTTTTATCAGGATTCTCTGATAAATAGAAAGTTCAAAAGAATATAATGTATTTGAATTTTTGATTAGTTATTGAAGTCTTTTGTAACATTATTGATGTCTTTACTGTCACTTTTGAGTCTTTCAATTCATCCTTGCAAAATAAAAGTATTAATTTCTTGCAACCAAAAAAAAAATCTTACTTATTTGCAGTATACAACATTTACACTCACACACACACATATACACATGCACACACACACATATATATATATATATATACACACACACACACACACACATACACATACATAAGCATATATGCACAAGCAGATTTTTATATACAACTGTCTTAGTATTGTGCCAATGGCTATATCATTACTATGACAAATGTTGTGAAGTTACTGGATACTGGATTACACTGTATAGGCCTATACTGTGCGCAGTGTGAACAGCCTTATAAATTGCTGGAGAAAGCAACTGTAGTCAATTAAGTTGGGTTAACATCATGATGTCATTCAAAGAAAATGTAATTGCCAACAGAGTGAATTAACATGACTAATGTCCCAGTGAATTTTTGCAGACATAATTTAATTCATTAATTAGCCAAACCCACAATGTCTAACTCAGTGTATAACTCAGAGGCATTCGGTCACATGAGAACACTGCAGATCACACCTCAACTCTCTTATATTCAAAACACCTGTTGTGGGGAAAAAAAAAAATAATTGTACAACATGTGCAGCTATTTTCTGCGTCCTCAAAACAACAGGCAAAACTTCAAAGCTGTCAGCCGTGCGTTTACTGTCCAGGACACAGAGATCCCAACGCTGGGTAATCTGCATTATCACAGCAATGACTCAACATGCACAACACAACATTTAGACCATCTCAGATCAAAGACATCAGTAAATTCATGCCATGAGGCTCATTTCTGGAATATCTGAAATACCAGCATAGACCACCCATCCCCCCCCACTGATCTGCCTCAAAATGTGAATAAACCACCAATAAATCAGTCAAAAATACAACTGTAAATGCTAAAATCCAAACTGAAGTTGGAAATTATGAAAACACACTTATATTTGAGCCTCTTCTTTTTCTAGATTACAGCTCTGTTTACTCTGAACATCAACCAACATCATGAGGTGCATCCTGGGTTTTTATTAAATGCCATATGTACCATATTTAATACACCGATGAAAATACTGTTTACAGACAAACGCACAGCAACTACATTTCTATATTCTTCTGGCATATTATAAAATAAAATATCCAAAAACTGCTTAAGATTTGGACTTCTTTAGGTTCACTTAAGGATTGATGGATTTGATATAAATTCTGATGAAAATCTTACCATCATTAAGTAAATTGTGAAGTCACAAATAACTGATTATAGCTTTTAAAGCACAACTGTGCTGACTAATATAATACCAAAAGCATCAATTATATAACAGGACCCAGTCTCGCCAACACCACTGCACATACTGTACTGTGTCCATATGACAGGTATATGCGATTAAAATGCTGATTAAATAAATCTTTGCATTTTTTAAAAATCTGATCATTTCAAAATGTTTTACTTTTATATGCATTTTATAATGCTTAACAGATCAGTAGAGTTGTAGTGTTGCTCACATAAAAACCTGGAAGTGCGGTTTCTGTTTGTGTGACATCACAGTAATTGCATCTACCTTATTTGGGGACGATACTGCTGGTAAAATGTGAATATTGAACTGTGAATATTGCTGGGATTTCAGTGCACTCTCTTAAAATATCTCCACCATATGCTCTCATAATCACAAGTTATTTTGTGTCTTCAGGAAACTTCAGTCAAGTCTATTGATTGCGCTTATCACAACAGCGTCATTGGTTTTCAGTAGTAACCTTCATTTCAGAGCATTAACATAAATACCACTAAATACCATTAAAAGTCTGAAAAATATAAACAAATAATATAAACATAGTAACACACTATTAAAAGAAAAATAAAATAAATGAACAAATTAAGTGGTGTAAATTGGTGATAAATAATAGCTTTGCCAAGGAATATTTTTTTTTACATTTTCTAAATATATTAAATGACAAAACAGTTAATTGTAATAATATTTCACAGTATTACTGTTTTTTTTATCAAATAAATGTAGCCTAATAAATAAATAACCCAACCCTAATTCTCTTAAACAGTAATGTAATTAACACCCATTTAAACCTGAAATAAGCATTAATTACATCATTTGCAGTAGTCCTTTGTGAACTACTCATCAGGGTGAATGAGTGTGTGTGAGAGAGAGAAAGAAAGACAGAGAGAGCACAGAAACAATTATGCCTTCACAGGTTTATGACTTCCTACCGTTCAGAATTGAAACACAGAGGCAATGAGCCTTGTGTGAATATTATGGGCTAAACAGGCGTAACGTGTCTGCCGCCCATTTCCATCAGCTTTATTAAAGGCTGTGTGGTCCTGTGGGAGGCTACAGTAGCCTAATTAATGTTTACATGACTTACTCAGCAAAGACCACTTGCATTATTAAAGCGCTCAGCGAGAGTGTGCAGCTATCTGGGGTCACCTGAAATCTTCAATGCACATAATATAAAAACACTGGGATTGACAAATTCCACGCATTCCGGCTCGCATTATTGCAGCTGCCGTGCGAGGAGCGACAGTTGCGGTGCTGCGTGGAATTTCATTATCCGAAGGATCACGCTAACTGTTGTTGGGAGAATGTTTTGGGAGAATCTGGGACAAATCGAGTGGGGATTTCGCAGCATGGTCCCATCCAATTCAAGGCATTGTGTAGTTGACAGGCTTCTTCCAGTACTGGCCCTTTGGGGAAAGGTGGGTTTGAAGGGCTGAACAATATCCAAAAGGCACCTTCCTGCTCCGTAACGGACTCCACCCGGGATATTTTAGGAACAATGCTGTTTAACTTTAGTGCTTCATAAACTTCAAGTTGCACAGATTAACACTTCTAGTTGCAACCCAACACCACTCATTGATACATAAGTACAGTTACTTATTTTCCAGGTTAAATCAAACAAACGCAAAACGTACAGCCGTGTGACTGGTTTCACAACTTAGACAAAATAAACTAACACATTGTGTGCCAAGTGACATGAACATGCACCAACAAGAGGCTCTGCATTAGAGTTACCTGCCCTACAGGTACAAGACAAAGACATTCATTCATTCATCAAACCCAGATTCTTTCTTACCTCCTGTGCTACGGTGTGAAATTCCTCTTTTTAGACACCTCACATGTCCCATTGATCCACACAGTTGCTCAGAGAACGAGTGAGACACAACTAGAGAGATTTTCGGTCCAAAAGTGGCAGGCCTACCTTAAGGCCACGCCCATCTGATGACATCACAGACTCTCCATGGGCCTGTCAGAGAAACCCCTGGGATGAAAGCGTGTGTTAATGTGAAGCCGAGCAGCTGATCATGGCCACAGACGTGTAATCAGCTTTGTCTGAACTCAAGGGCTGGTGGGTAAAACAACGTGGCATTGGACATTCAGTGACTGATGAAACTGCACTGATAGTGTTACGCTAATGCAATCAAGTCAGCTATGTTTGTTTTGCTGTTATCAAATCACGACGCAAGCATGCACACTAGAGCACACTGATCTCAAAGGAAATAGTAGTAAAACACAAGTTTAAAAAAAAAAAGTTGTGAGAAAAAAAATTAAGAAAAGGATGTTTGCTGCAGATGCAAGCTTTTGTTGATAATTAATGATAATTTCTGAAAGGCGGGTCCCAGTTTGCTGCATTTCCACCTAAGTTCAGAATGATTCAACTCTTTTCACACCCTCAAAACAGACCTTACTCATTCCTGTCCATCACATTAAAAAATTCAGTGCATACCAAATTCAGTGCATACCAAAGTTTGACTTGCAAATGTGTATAGCAAAAATGCATTTGACCAATAAAAGATTATTCTTTTACTGCAATGCAACGAAATACAGACTAAATAACGATAAAGCTTTTATGTATATGTATGTGTGTGTGTGTAAAATATATACAAATATTTAAAGATATATAATATATATATATATATATATATATATACACATATAATGTATATAAATAAATAAGAGAGAGAGAGAGAGAGAGAAAGAGAGAAAGAGAGATTAAGCGTGTGTGAATTAGTCTCTCTCAACAGTGTCTCTGCAGCAGAGTCTCTAATAATGGCAAACTGTAAGTTCATCTTTTTCAAGAACAGCGTCGTTATTACCTCACTTGTGAGAAATGTACTGTAGCTTTTACGTTGCAGAACTATTTTACTGATAAAATCGTCCTGTGTGCGTTTGAAAGGGAGAGAGAGCGGGTGAAAGAGTATGTGCTTTCTGTACATAAAACGTAATTTTGTGGCAAAAACACGGAAATAATGTCATTTTTTATCATATTGTTGATTATATTTATTTGCTTGGTCAGTGTCTTTGTGGGTTTTGGTTCTTTTGCTGTTTTAGGCTGTAAGGACTTTTGAAATAATGGAAATCATTTGGCGAAGTGATATGGACATGTAACGCGGTCAAGACCTGCCTGGAACTACTTTAACTGTGCCTTAACACACCTTAGAACACTCGTCAACCAATCAGATTCAAGCATTCAACGGCCCTGTAGTATAAATATAAATAATCTACTGTATATATACACACTATTATAGAAGTATATATACGACCGACAGACAGACAGATAGATAGAGTGTTTAAATGTATTATTTGTCATTTCAAATGTATTATTTCTTAAATACAGAAGCCCAATAGCATGACTTCATATCTTGTTGCCCATATTCATTGAAGGGTCCTAAGTAATTGCAGGGTCCTAAATAATTTCACATTTAAAGTCCAGTGCAACGCACCTTTCATCTGTTTAAAACAGACTCCGAGATCGCTTGTGCAACTACAACAAGAGCTTCAGCATAATACAGAAGTATTCGCTCAGATTCTTGCTCAGGCATGTCAGGGCCCAGAGGTTCAATTTAACCTGCTAGAAGAAAAACAACACTGCTCTTTTTCCATCGCCTGTGATCTTGTTATTATCTGGGCTTTTCCTTGAAAGATGGACCTAATTATGTGATCCCTCGAGACACCACATCAGCTTCAACACGCTCTGAGCCGAAAACTGCCAATTCAATCAGTGGCTGAATGAAAATGATTGATTGGGTATTGGTTGTTCATACTGCAGAGAAAACACGTGATCTTTTCCAGGAATTCTGATGCAATGAAGATCTATAAAAAAAAAAACTGTCTTTTATTAGAGTCATTTCAATTCATGTCATGACATCACAAACATGCTTTTCCAAGATTTTTGCAATGTGTTTGTGAACCTTTATTTCTCAAATGTGAGTGAAGCAAGACAAGAGTGGGAATCTCAGATGGAAAACTCTGCCAACGAATCTGCATTTCATCAGGTGCAGGGAGTTCATGAAGTGTCCAGATGAAGAGAGTCACTTCTGACAGACTCACAAATGGCGTAATAATCAGAAGTGAATCATCTTCTCCCAACACACATCTGTGATTCATGTGGTCTGTCTACCGGATTCATCTCTTTATCATGGGACTCGTTCGCAAACAGAAGCTTGCAGTGATGCCAAACCAGACTGTTACATAGGAAGAAGCAGATTGTTTCACTAAATCTCCAGGTTTCACTTAATGAGATAAACTGGCACCATATTCCAAACAATTCTGTGTCAGCCCAGCTGTCAGTTTTCGGCTCCAAACGACCTTTCACAAGCCCAGTTGTGGTTACATAGCCACGGGAACTATAGGGGTGCTGAGGGTGCTGCAGCACTCCCTGCCGACAGCTGTTTCACTGCACTGGAATTTAAGATGACACGGCTTGATTCATTTTTCACATTTGTTCATAAAAGTACTCTAAATATTATTTATTTTTATATGTTGTTGACTTTTGGATCAGAGAGCTTTTGGCCATTGCATTACATCAGAGCGTTGTCAATCACTGCCTGATTCGCTGCCTATTGTAGCCTCTAAATTTGATAATGCTTTTAAAATATCACCCTGGTCACACCGACCCAATATTTATCCTGCTGACTTTCGTGTGTCTGATCACGCTGTAGCTAGTATGAGTAACAAAATGCTTTCTCTGTGTCCAGATTTGACCGCAATAATAAAAACTGACACTTCAAATCAACATTTAAATGTCAACTTTTACTAAAAGTAGTCCTCAATAATGTCTGAAAATATATCAGAATGAATAACCTAACACAATAATGTGCTTTATGTCTTACGTTGTCATGTAGGTTGTTACTATTACTGTAGGTTGTTATTGACTGAAAATATCTGCATAAATTTGTAAAATCTAATACTTTAGAGATATTAAACATTTAACATTACCAATATTTTTTATTTACTTATTTGTTAATTAATGAATTTTATTATTTATAATTACCAATATAATCTTTTTTTTTTCTTTCATTTTTTGGCTGAAACCCGATATTAAAATGCTATAGGCTACTACTTTGCATAACTAAATAAAAAGTACAACAGTAAAAACTGAAATCTGAAATTGTTTTCAATGCTGCGAGTAAATTTAAGCATCACATCAGTATGATAAAAAGTATTCATTTTCAGAATGGCTGAAGAATACATTTAACATTGTTAAATGCAATAAATTCTTAATGTTTTTAAAGAACTGTATGTGACAATTAGATGATGGCAAAGAAGATCTAAATGTTAAAATAGGGGAAATAAGCATGTTCAATTAAATATCCAATAAATGTCTAACTATACATTTAAAAAAAAAAACTCAAAAAGAGACAAGAAATTAAATCTTGTAGCATTTTAATGTCAGTTCAGCAATGTGTAATGGAGATTGACATGTAAGAGTTCAGTGAATGAATAAATAATGACTGAAAGCGATAGCTCACCAAAAAACTAAAATTGAAAAAAAAAAAAAAAAAAACCTCCATGAAAGTCAGTCATATAGATTTTGAACAACATAAGAGGAGTAAATGACTGGATTTTCATTGACTATTTAAGTCAAGACAAATTTATTTATATAGCACTTATCAGTGTTATTTAAGTATCACTGAGATACTTTAATGGTTTTCATTAATATATTGAATTATTTTTTATTTTTATATTTTACATTTTATTTTTAGTTCCTATTTTAGTAATTTTGGGTAACACTTTATTTTAAGGTGTCCTTGTTACACATGTTACATGTACTTACTATTATAATAACAATTAATTATGCATAATTAATTGTTATTATAATAGTAAGTACATGTAGTTAATTAATATTACTCAGTACTTAAATGTATAATTACACTGTAACAAGGATACCTTAAAATAAAGTGTAACCTAATTTTGTTGTGTTTGTAATTTTTTATTAGGTTTTGATTGTTTTAAATGTCGATTAAATTTGTATTAATTTTATTTCAGTTTTAGTTATTTTAGTACATCAAGTCATACTAAACGAAAATGAGAAAAGTTGCCTTGGCAACTAGCTGAAATAAAATACGTTTTTATATTTGATATTATTTCAGGTAACGTTTATTTTATTTCCTCATTTGTAAGTCTCTTTGGATAAAAGCATCTGCTAAATGAATAAATGTAAATATAATAAATGTAAAAAATATAAATGTTTTTAGTTTTAGGTTACTACAATAACCCTGCTTTTCACAATATACATTTTCAAAGCAGCTTTTAAGAAATGTCTATGTTTATGTCTATAATGCCTTACCATAGAACAAGTCTTAGTACTGGGCGATATGAAGATATAAAACAATGATATACAAGTGATGTCTAGCTATGTTGCATTTATACATTTATCAGTCCTACAGTGACTCAGGCCACGTCTCAGTGTTCAAAGACAAATAAGAGACTGAAATACTGCATTGTTCTTCTTCAAAGTTCACTTTTCATCAGCAGGAGGGAACTTAAATGCAGGAAGGTTAAAAGTGCCCTACTGCCTGAAATAATCAGCTATGGAAAGTGGACAAAGGGTGAGGCCCCAAAAATTCCAATCATGTGGCTTTAAGACATTACAACCTCAGTCACGCAGCATATGCATGCTCAAACCTGATCCATAATCCTGAGTCTGCTGAAAAGAACTCCATCCTGTCTTAGTTTACAGAGCTTTCTGAAGTCACAATCATTGTTTGTCCAGTGGAAACTTTTATTCAGCATGCTCCATTGAAGCAGCGCGTTAGAAAGGCAGGAAGAGCCACTGACCTTCAGATCACAGTTTACCATGATTCTGCAGTTTCCTCACACTCACAATGAAGGGGACCAGCGGGGCCCGTCCACAAGACAGATTTTCTTTCTCTTTTTTAATGGCTTTCCAGCACCCACAGACCTCGTCGGAGCGAGATGTCGATCTTGCCAGTTTTCCTTTGCCCTTATAAAAACAGTGGGAATGCTAAAAATGCTCACTGCTGACAGCTTCTGCAGATCTGCTGAAAAGGTGTGATGACCATGAATGAAAGCATTATGTGGGTTATGCTTGCAAAATGTAGGCTGGTGGAAAGACAAACCACTAGTGAGGTCTCTTTAATATCTCAATTGTTTCTCCTAAATGAGATTAAATGGAGTGCAAATTTAGTTTCAGGACCCAAATTTTGCACTGGACATTAAATGTGCATTTATGCATTTGCAGAGTTTTTTTTTTCCAAAGTGACTTGCATTGCACATGGTTTCTGCAGGTTTTATGAAGGTAAATGTAATACTTCAAGACCTTTTTAAGGCCAAGCTGAATTAAATTGAACTGATTACAGTATGCCAATATGGTTTACATGTAAATGTCTTGTATTAACAATGCTTCAAAGTTTGAAAATACAACTTCCAACAGATCTCCATTGCTTTTCAATTCATTTTACAAAATAAAAAAAAATAAAAAAATAAAAAAATAAAATAAAAAAAAGAAGGACTTATGGCTCTGCTCCCAACCACAAAAATATGGAAAAAACTTTTAACACTACAAAAAAAAGCGATGTTCTTCATCATTATTTTTGTCTTGTTTTTCAGTAAGAAGCAAAATGACAGAAGTTATGTTTTATAAGAAATGTATAGAAGTTAAGTGAGTTTATGATTAAAACAAGAACAAATATCAGCCAATGGGCTCAGAAAAATCAACCTGATTCAAAGGGAAAACAAGTTTTCTCCCCATTTACAGATTAATTCTTGTTATAAGCATAAACTCACCTGTTTCTCATAAAACAAGACTTCATAACTTCAATTAGCATCTTAAGTAATTATATCCTCATTTAAGGATGTTAAGATGTTTGTTTTTGTAACAAAACAAAACTACTGAAGATGATATGTATTTATTTATTTATGAATTGCATACTTTTCGTTCTGATTTAATAGCTTTTCCAGGCCTTAATTTGTGGAAGGGTGAATTAAGACACTTTAAGACCTTTTTATGACCTGCAGAAACCATGATTGCATTCAAGGTTTTCATTTTATCAATTCATGCATTCCCTGGGACATCCAGTAAAAAGTGGCCGGGATGTAATGCAAAGGAAGTTCGATTGGAGAGGGTTGTTTGACAGGCATTTTCCCTGCGGACAGACAAAACACAGATCCAGGGCCACAGCTGGTAATATGGTAGGAGAGGTCGCTCACAGTAAACACAAGCTGTTTAGAGAAGGTCTGGAAAGGCCATTACTCTCAAAGCATTGTGGGATGGGAAGATAGAGGAAGACAGATGAGATTGGGGGAAGGAGAGGGAAGAAAATAACACGGTGACTCTTGTATGTGAATAATTTCCTCTATGCATGCCCTATTATTTCAAACAAAACAAACCGTTTTCCCTTGTACACAGACGGACACCACGTCTACACCCTTTAAACTAAATCGCTCATGTTATAATTACGTCATCAACACTGGAAATATGGGTGGGCGATGAACTGGTTGAACCTGGTAGAAATGTCCATTTCAATAGAATTTGGTAAGTTTGGTAGAAATTTGAGTATCGTTTCTATTGCAGTTATGCAAAATAATACTGTAAGATAGGGCATACTATTATTTACTCACATTAATTAAGTGCAGTATTATACCTTATTTTTTTATATATATGTATGTATGTACAGTATATGTATATTTATATTACACTTTTTACATTAAAATAACTGCTAACCATTGCATCAAAACCAGCTAATGATTTTTGTCTCTGGCGAACTAAAATAAATCATTGCAATGTAAATAATCAATAAAGCAATGTAATAATAATAATAAAGCAAATAATCATGCATAGTAGGCAAATAATTAAATAAAATATAATAAAATATAAAAACTATGAAAATAATGTAAAATAAAAATAAAATGACTAAAATAAATAATCTTATTGAAAGTAATAATGCAACTAAGCAAATGATCATGCATAGTAAGTAAATACAACATTTAAATAATTTTAAATGAAAAATAAAAAATTATATAAAAATCATCTTAAAGGGTTAGTTCACCCCAAAATGAAAATTCTGTCATTAATTACTCAGGCTCATGTCGTTCCAAACCCGTAAGACATTTGTTCATCTTCAGAACACAAATTAAGATATTTTTGATGAAATGTGAGAGCTCTCTGACCCTCCCATAGACAGCAATGCAACTGAAATGTTCCCAGGTCCAGAAACGTAGTAATCCCCCGAGTTACGTCTTCCGCCATTTTGGAGAGTACCCAAGAGCGTAATCGACGTAACCAGCGTTGTTTACATCGGGGGAGAAAGCGTGCGCATGAACGTAATCTGCGTAATCAGCGTTGTTTACGCTTAGGGAAAAGCGTGCGTATGTGTTTTGATACTCAAATACTAAAATGGCGGAAGACGTAACTCGGGGGAGAAGAATTGTTGAAAAAATTATTGTTTTCTTTGCGCTCAAAATGTATTCCCGTAGCTTCGCAAAACTGAAATTGAGCCACTGATGTCACATGACCATTAATACTACTGCCAATAATAATAATAATAATAATGCAACCGTCACAATCACCTGCTGGAGTGCCCACAAGCTCCTCCAGAGGGCACTCCCCTCTTGTCCTCAGCCATCTATCAAGGACTACATTCCCCATGATCCTTGGCCTGGACTCATTATGGCTTCATTCATCACACCTGTCTATTGTTTTCCCATGCATTCTTTGTGTAGTCTTGCTTGTGTGTTACTACTGCATGTCTGAGCACTTGTATTCCTGTCCTGGACCCTGTGTTTAGTTCCTCTGTCTAGTTTGAATTTTTCCATGGATTGGATTATTTTGATATCTGCGTGATTGGACCTTTGCCTGCCTTTGACTACTCTTTGGATTACCTTTAATAAAGACTGCGATTGGATCTTTAGCCATGACTCGGAGCAGTATTCGTAACTAAGCAGATAATCATGCATAGTAAGTAAACAATTTTTTTATATATAATATAATATTAAAAATATATAAAAATGATAAGATAATAAAATAGAATAGACAAAATAAAATAAAGATAATAATAAAATGAGCTCATCAACATTAAACAGGAGGTGATAAAATAGTCTTATCAACATTAAATGGAAGCTGAATACATTTTACATTATCTTTGGTGGTTGTTTTTAAAGTACAGTATTGAGTGCCCAGCCCTGACGTAAAAACCTAACTGACTTTACAGAACACTGCAAACATACAATTTCTATAATATATGTGTGATAAACACCACCTCATACAAACTGCTCAACAACAGTATCTGAAAAACAAATGGAAACATTAAAAACTCCATCACACCAGGAAGCCAATGAGACGTGAGCAGAAACGAAAGGTAATGGCATTTAACGGAAGCGTACCACATTTACAGCCCACATTGAAGCAGCTCTCCCATGACGAGCGCAAGTGGGATACGTGCTACAATGGAGATGTAACGTTCAAGTTGGGATTCAGGACGCAATGGGTGATCCCTATGTGACCCGCAAACGACCCCATGCATCCTCTACAGGTCACGCAGAGGGTCAATGTACTGCCTGACGAACTCTCACTCTACCATTTCACCCACGCGTCTCTCCGGGTTCACACATGTCCTGACCTCGACATTCCCACCGCAGAACCGAGATACAGAACAGTCAAGGCCAACCAAACATCTCCGGTCAAAACATCTGCCAAGCATTTAGATAAGCAACGCAGAGGGGAAATGGTTCCGATCGCAGACTCGCAGGAATATTTTGTACCATTTAAGTGATAAGTAGACTGGAATTAAATGCTCTGCTTACTTAGAGGACCATGAAATTCAAATCCACTAACCTTGTTGTCTGCTGAGATATGCAGGAATATAAAAAGGTTGTGAGACCCCTTATTAGAAAAGAGCCAACATTTACATAAAAGTAAAAAGAGGGAAGTATTTCCCCTGGAGTCATAATTAAAACTATTAGACTGAATCTTTTCTTCTGAGACAAAGGGACATTGTCTGCAGAGACACACTTGCCAGAGATACAGCAGCCAGTGTTTTCCCTCTTAGCCAATTACAAGCACAGTAGCGTCCAAAAGTCACCAGGCGGCCAAATTCTAGACTTCACAACACTTCATCATCACTGCTTGGGTTTGCAGGCTTTGTCTGTGTTATCACTTGGTGCTTTATGACTAGAATTACACAAATTATGAGACAATATTTGCCATAGGTACATATCAAAGATGGTACAAAAAAATCGAATAAAATAAAAATGTATAACATTAAAGTAAAAAAAATATTTATTTATTAAAATAATTAATAATGCAACAAAACAAATAATCATTAATAGTATGTAAATTTGTATTAATATATAGTATTGCACAAATTATGGAACAAAATTTGGCATAGGTACATATAAAACACAGTATATTAATAAAATAAAATAAAAATTAAATTAAAAATATAACAAAAATGTAAAATATAGAAGTAAAATATTATACAACATTAAAGTAAAACATATTAAATTAATTAATTGTAATGCAAATAATAATGCAACTAAGCAAATAATTATGAATAGTATGCAAATTTGTATTAATATAGTATTACACAATATTTGACATAGGTACATATAAAATACAGTACTTTCATAAACTAAAATAAAGATAAAAATAACAAAAATAATATAAAATAAAAGTAAAGTAAAGTAAAAAATAAATAGTCATCATTCAAATAATGCAACTAACAGTAAATTTGTATTATTATGTAGCATTACAAATTATGGAACAATGTTTGGAATAGGTAAATATAAAATACAGTACATTAATAGTATGAAATAAAAAAATATAACAAAAACAATATAAAATACATAAACGTAAAATATTTAGAATATCAAGTGAAAATATTTATTTATAAAAATAACTAATCGTAACACAAATAATAACAACTGAACAACTGTAATCATGAATAGTATGTAAATAATTAAAGAGCAGATCATATGGGTTTTCGAAAAATATCTTTTTTGCAGTTTGTAACGTAGCTATCCTTCAATGTAAACAGTCTGCAAAGTTGTTAATCAAAAAAGTGCATGATAAACAAACATATTGTCTCTCAAAAGAAAGAGTCGACTCTGTACCGCCTTAGCAAGTCGCCATATTTTTGAATCTTCTGCCTGTTACCTATATACGTCACAAGGTAACACATTTGCATAATCCCCGCAAAATACGAACACTCTGACCTGCCCACAAACACTTCCGCTTGTTAGTGTGTTTACATCATGTCTAACACAGTTCCCACACATGCACCTCAAATACGTAAATAATAATAATGAATGCAATAAAACTGCTGTCACATCAAGTAAAGTACCACATACAAAGTTTAAACTAACCACTGAGAAACGTCCTGATCAAGTCGAGCTTGCGATGGTGTTTCCGGTTGAGCGACTGCATCGGTATCATCCTCGGACTCGGGCTCGAATTGATAAGGTAATATCGATGCCGTTTTTGTAACCTTATGGCATCTTAGTTTACAATTAACCCTCCGGAGCAAAAAATTTATTATGGAAATGGGCGTTTCGTTTCCGACATGCATTGTATACGGAAAGACCAATCACAACAGACTTGGCCAGCTGACCAATCAGAGCAGAGTAGGCTTATGGAAGGGAGGGGTTTACAGACCTTACGCTCAGAACTGCTTCGAACGAATCGTTTCAAAATCATTGAAAAATGATTCTAATATTAAATGTATATTCTGAGAAAATTACAAATGTTTTCTGACCTTAGATGCATTTAAAAAACCTGTTGTAGGGGACTCCAACACAATATTAGGACACTTTAAAATATCATATGACCTGCTCTTTAAATAAACCACCCCCCTCAAAACTAAAAGAGAAGGATTAAAAGCCACAATTTTGATTTCATGAGCTCTCTACGGCATTATAAAGCTGCATAGAAACTATGCATTATGAAAAGTGCCTTAAATGGCATATACATTTCATTGGATAGTTGCTGGACGGCTTCATCAGAATGACAAAGAATGTACAAAAAAATATAAATCAATACGAGTAGAAAGCAATCTTCTAATGAAATCTGATACGAGTACCTGACACCGAGAATAAAACTCAAGAGATTTTTAAAACAAGATTGATACACTTGATAGAAGCCATTACGCGCTGGCGAGCTCAACCGCCTGAAATCCAGTCCCTGAAAGACTCTGATCTCTAAGTAATGCGGCAGATGGACATTTATACCGCTCATGTTACATTGAAAAATTACTACGAGAGGAAACAATCTACTTTTTCAAATTTCTATGTGCTGAAAAACAAAATGCCTTATCATATAAAAAAGTATGTGTAGTGTGGGAGTTTAATCTATTTAAACTAGATTATCACATTTTCTGAAGACAATGCAAGTGGTGTTGGCCCATGCAAAACTCACCACCACGATGCAAGGTTGTTGCTAGGGTGTTGCTACAGTATAATAGTAACAACATTCATCTGTTCAACTAGTCACATGATTTGACGTCATTTGGGAGTGTAGCATAAACAGTGCTGCATTAATTACTGAAAGTTTAATACTTAGAGTTTGTTATTATGTCAAACCACTAAAACTAAATATGTATAAAAGTAAAATTTGCCTTAGAAAGCACAATTGCTTAAAGCTACCTATTAAAAGACTTGTATCTGACTTTCTTAGTTACATCGGTTTTCCAAATAATAATAATAATAAAAAACTGCCAAATTGGGTCACATCAGATTATAAGATTATTCTTTTATAATTTTTTTATTATTAATATGTATATAAAGAGTAATAAATAAAACTGATCATAATAAATTGAAAATAATAATGCAAAATTAGGCAAAACAATACTACTAATAATAATAATAATTATTATTATTATAAAAAAACAGCCACATTCTGCCTCAGAATAATTAATAAAAAATAACAATTAAATTAAAATAACTACTTAAACTAATTTATATTAATAGCTAATTATTAATTAATTATTCATTACAAATCATTTATAATAGCAATAATAAATATTTAAAAAAATAATTAAATAATAAAAGAATAATCTACAATATGCAACCACGTTGCTGAAAAACATTTATAAGTTCTTACTGATGCTGTTAGATGTATTTACGCTAAGATTAAAGTAACCAACTTTAGAGTGGAAAAGTCTGCAATGGAGCATTTCTTCAAGAAAACTGTGAGCTCTTTCAGTTCCCACAGCAGGTTCAGCAGGTTTTTATGATGTGATGAAGCAATCTCAAAGCGTAGACAGAGTTCTGTTGTGAGCTTTTTAGGCCAGGTCATTAAAAAGAGTTGGTTCATAAGACTAATGTGTTTATGAATCGAACTACACCGGCTAAAACAACACAATGATTCAGCTAAAAACTAGTGCAGGAAACACCGTCAGAGAATGCAGACATTCAAAAACTTTTAACAACACCAAATATCATGGAAATCCCAAGTGTCCAATTTCTACTTCATACCAACGTCTGTCCTCAAGAGTCCAGAGCTGCCTTTGTAAATGCAAGCAAGCACATGTGCATACAAGCAAACTCAAACAGGCAACACCAACAGCTTACAGTTGCACCAACCAATGTGTCACACTTGAGGAACTCGACGTGCATCATCTTCTGGAATGCAACATTCAACAGGACAGCATATCTGACGGAGGTAGTTTAACAAAACAGTCCTACCCCTGATTAACACAGGACACACACCAAACTAATCAATTTGGAGCATATTCCTTTTTGCTGCATTCAAAGCAGTTTACGGTCACTGCCTGCAGGCCTGACAGCACAACAAAGAGCCTCCATTCTCCTGTGTTCTCTGGAGTGCTGCCACATGCTCTTTCAGTGCTCTGAGAAACACAACATAGAGAAATAAAGCCCTTGTATTCCTAAGACAGGAAAGGCAGTGCGAAATCAGGAGTTCTCATGTTCCACAGAGAGAGAAACACTGCATTGAGTCCTTGTGGAAGTGTTGAGGAGGCCGGAGTGTTAAATACAGCTGTTGAGAGAGAGAGAGAGAGAGAGAGAGTGCGTGTATGTGTGGAATGTGGAGGAGTCAAGACGTATGGTATGTATAGAAGATCTATGGCATCTACAGACACTGGCTCTGTTCCAAATAATTTTAAGACCATGCACCCAACATAGGCCTTCTTGCATACAGTGCCTCATTTTGGCCAAAGTCTAAAGCAGCACTGCAAGCATCCTTCTCAGTGAAGACATTGCTAGAATGACAATATGATTAATTTAACATAAAAACAGCAATAAAAAACCTCAATCAAACAAAAAAATTGCATGTACAATATATATTCCCATTCAAAAGTTTGGGGCAGGTTTTTGAAAGAAGTCTTTCATTCTCACCAAGGCTACATTTATTTGATCAAGAAAGTACAGCAAAAACAGTAATATTATGAAATATTATTACAATTTAAAATAACTGTTTTCTATTTGAATATATTATAAAATGCAATTTATTCCTGTGATGCAAAGCTGAATTTTCAGCATCATTATTGTCACATGATCCTTCAGAAATCATTCTAATAATATGCTGATTTTCTGCTCAAGAAACATTTCTTATTATTATCAACGTTAAAAACAGTTGCTCTGCATCATATTTTTTGTGGAAACCGTGATTTAAATATGAATAGAAAGTTGAAAAGAACAAAATTTATTCGAAATAGAAAACTTATGTAACGTTATGTATTTACAGTCACGTTTGATCAATTTAATGCATCTTTGCTGAATAAAAATGATTTTCTTTCCAAAAATAAAAAAAATCTTACTGACCTCAAACTTTTGAATATATCGTATTATATTTTTTTATGCAACACATTTATGCTGCCTATTGTATGTGTTCCAAATCATCAATCTTGAGGTTGCATTTCAGTTAGGGCACTGCCTAAGTAGGCTCACTAGGTATTAGAACAGAGCCATTGTGTTCATTCTGCTGGGCCTGTCACCACAAGAGAGTCTCATTGAAAGGATACCCTATTTCTCAAGTGAGCAAAGGAAGCAAGAATTTAATGACGCTATGGTCTGGCCATTATCAAGCATGCTATGCTACAACTCACATACAGTACACACCGTATTTGAAGAGATACACAAAAATTCAAATGTCAACATCTGATTGTTAACATCAACATCAATAGCATTTTCTATTCTCAAATGCATGCTTCCACATATTCAAACACAATCTATTCTTATATGTCATACATGTTTAGAGAAATATTAAGGGGAGTAAAAACGATAACCAAACTTTCATTATCGGGCATCTAAAATGAGAATGAGAACCATCCCTGGACTTGTAGTATTTTTTTCTAGTGTGATTTAAAACGTAAAGAGCCATTATTAGCTTCAAATTGCCTCAAGCTGTTGATGTCTACATTTTCCAGACTAACCATTGTTCTGTAAGCGTCTTAGTTGGGAGTTGTCTCTTAAAACCACCCTAAACTGTACACGGTAAACTGTACATGTTAAACGCCGGGTTATTAATCATTCTGTTGATTCCATTGAGAAAACACCCATCCTGATTCCTTTCACTACCTGTAAAGCGTTCACTAGACAGAAACAACTGCAAGATTTCCTGCACTAATCCAGACAACTAAAAAAAGAAATGTCCAAGTCAAGACAAATGTCCAGCGCTCACTACACACAGCTTTAAGTGGGTTTTGCCAGGTGTCTTCTAGGCAGTTTGTAGAGTGTTATGGTGTTCTGAGTGGTTGCTAAGCAGTTGCTAGGGTGTTCTGAGTAGTTGCCAGTGCTGGGTAGATTACTTACAAATTGTAATCCTTTACTGATTCCAAATCTCATGACAAAAATTGTAGTAATGTAATCCATTACATTACACATTTGAGGTACTATAATCAGACTTTTTGATTACTTTTATATTACACATTGATTTAAATAGGATAAGCTTGTACCCTATTGATATAAAAATACAGAGAAAGACAATATATTCCATTTACTGTTATTAACAACATTAAGTGCATTACACATTTCATAACTTCAAGGTTTCCCAATCATGAAGGAACTGCAGGGAGTTTGTGAGTTTAATGAAAAGCTAATAATTAAATCATAAAAATAAAAATAAATCATTTTAAAATAACAACAATCAAAATAAAACCCTCACTTAAAAGATTAATTTTATTTGTTTATCTGCATGTCATGTGACCATTAATCAACATCAGCGAACCGTGAACATGCAAATGTGTTACTTAATTATTGACTTATACCTTAAAATCTCACTGAGTGATAATTCAAATAAAAATTCAAATCATCAGTAGTCAATGCAATGTTGAAATGTTGAGAAAACACTTTCTGACGAGTATTTTAGAATGTAATTTAATCTAATTACAATTACTTAATTTTTTGGAAACTGATTACATAATCCAGATTACATGTAATTACTACCCATTTAAGTTACTACCCAGCACTGGTAGTTGCTAGGCAGTTCCTAGGCAGTTGCTAGGGTGTTCTGGCTTGTTAAAATAAGCCAGGCCTTGGCAAGAAAGTGTCACCTGAGGGATGTTTTTTTTTTCTAGTGTTCTGGTGGTATCTAAGGTGTTGCCATGTGGTTTGTAGAGTGTTCTGGGTGGTTTCCAGAACGCCTTTGTCAAGCCAGCATAGTAACATCACTGTTGTAGTACTGTAGCTTTCGACACCGGATTGGATAGAACAGCTGTGTGAGCGGAGTGAGTGTGAGTGTGTGTGCGCAGGTGGAAAGTAACTAATTACAAATACTTTCGTTACAGTACTTGAGTATTTGTTTCATAATTACAGTGTATACGTTTTTCTTTATTTACCCTAAAAAAATGGAAGTGAAATGTGACAACATGCCCCGTAGGTGGGGTACATTGTAACATCTGAGGGGCACGTTGTAACATGACCATATATCAGCTTAAAATGTTATCTGATCGAATGAAAAAAATATACAAGACAACCTAAAATATTGTGTTAATAAAATAAATAATATATTTTTTTCAAATAAAATAATGCTGTTTTTTTAAGAATTAAAAATAATCTGATTTTGGAGTTTGACAATGAACACATTGCAATCATGCTTGGGACGGCCCATATAAATGAGCAAAAATGCTTTAATGCTTGAAATAATCATTTCTAAACATTAAACATTGACTGTCAGTCTTTATTCACCGGTTTCTCGTTGTTTCTCATTAAAATTCATTAAAGTAAATAGTGTAAATTACATCGCTAATGTCATAGAATAGCACATTGTAACGCAGTGTTACAACATGCCCCGTCAGCGCAACTGGAGTTTAAAACCAGTTGCTGTCTTCTGCTAGTTAGCGAAGCATTAAAAAAAAAAAAAAAACTAACTAAACTGATAAATAACAGATTGGAGATTAAAATAATTGCAGATTTGTCTCATTTTAAATTATTAATAAAAACAGAGATGAAAAATTTACTTAAGCCAGAATTTTAATTTTACTATGGTAAAATAAATGTTCATTGATATCTTCAAAAGATTTTTGAATTTTGGCGCACTTTTTTTTCTATATAATGTTGATATGGTAACTAATAAATACTGTAAATTTTGTTATGCTAGCATGTGTGGAAATATTCAAACCATGTGTTACAACTAACCCTGCGTTACTTTGTGCCCCGCGCTCCCCTACATTTTAAATTTTTTTCTACTTTCTTGAGTATAATTAAATTGTGGTACTTTTACTTGAGTAAAATAAAACAAAGTATTCAACTTTGCTACATTTATTTTTCACCAAAAGTACAAAAAAATAAATAAACAAAGGAGCGCCGATGGAGAAACAGAGCGAGCCGGCGTTTGACGGGCACTTTTCAAACTCCTGGGGTGGAGCCCTGCGCTTCAGCCAATAACAGACAGGTCTGACTCGGGTGCAAAAACAATCAAAACTTCCAGTTCAGCTGGGGGGCGGGGCGTTCAAACCGTGCTTTGCTTTGACTGTCAATCAACAGTCGTTGTCGTTTTGAATCAGCATAGCGTTTCAATATTTTAGTGAATGTGAGCTATCCTCTGATTTTTAATCGTAATTTTGTCAGCTCCTGAAATGGTTCATACCATTGATATTACACAGCAGTATAGTATTGATAGAAGGACGCAGTTATTGCATGGATGGAGCAAGAACAATGTAAGTGTCTAAAATACATGCACACAGTT
>NW_015641598.1:303419-303998 GCF_001515625.1 Sinocyclocheilus rhinocerous | reverse complement strand
CAACATTGAAATAAGAGTGCATGCATTTTTACGTGCATCTGGCTGATAGATCAACCATGATTTATCTGTCAATCAGATGCATTTTAAATCACTTTTTCTGTGTGCGTGCTTTGGATGTGTGCACATGGGCGAAGAAACAAGGTAGTCTATGTATGACCAGACAATTTATTCATATCCAAAACAAGACGATGTGAACATGCAGTGCATGTTTCATTCATACTCTAAGCCGGAGGGCCAGGGTTGCCAGGATTTCACATCAAAACCCGCCCAATTGCTACTCAAAACTATCCCAATAGCATTTCGAGGGGGGTTCCCCGTTAAAAATCGCATTCCGGGGGGTAAAATACACATTTTTGGCGGGGTTCCCCTGGTAAAATTCGCAACTCCAGGGGCTAAATATCATGTTATCGGGGTCGCTTTAACCCGCGGAAACAGTAAAGTAGCCCAATTGGACTTGGCAACACTGCGGAGGGCGCTCTCATGCAGAAAGTCCAAAACCGCCCAGTAGAAGTAATATAATAACTTATGACCTACAGGAAATCCCTAATATGGACAAAGGCATCCAGCTATGGCTGTAGC
>NW_015641598.1:296382-301011 GCF_001515625.1 Sinocyclocheilus rhinocerous | reverse complement strand
TCGCGATCTTTACAACACGCATTACATTACGTATTTCATGGCGCACTCGTTTTATGCGTATTTGGCGCCACCTAGTGTTGTGGGTGTATTATTGACATGTCAAAGTCTAGACCCTGAATATAAGACGATCACGTTTTTTCAGATGCATTTCCAAGAAAAAAACATCGTCTTATATGCGGGACAATACGGTACTTTGTGAATGATATCAGGGTTTCCGCAAGACATTTTTAAGGATTAAATTAAAGGGACACAATATGTCAATATGTTCTCTAAATGTAAATGTCTAAGCACAACACAATGAGTTGTATTAGCAGCACAACTTCCAAACGACCTCTATTACTTAAATTTACAAAAAAATAGAATATGGGAATAGCTTTCATTGTACCTTCTAATCACACTGCACAAAAGTAATGATCCTTCCAAGTATTTTTGTCTTGTTTTTCAGTGAAAATGTCTAAAAATGCATTAAATTAAAAATCCAGATGCAAAAATGACATTTGATAAAGTCTTGGTTTCTGGGAAATGTATCAAAATTAAGTGAATTTATGATTTAAATAATATCAAACACTAATTGACATAACATTTATAACAATATAGAAACTATTCTGCCTTATGCGTTTATATAAGCCAATCCTAAAATTGTCATTAGGAGAACACAGAAAAAAATATTATAGAATACAAATGATTGGTTATAGTCCAGCAGTGTATTTAAAAAAATAAAGCCTGTCAATTAGACAAGTCAAAATTTGTTCTTTTTTCTTCATCATTTCTAAAATGATGGCTATGCCCCTATGTGTGCAGTACAGAAAAAAGTGCACGAGTCTTCTTGTGCTAGAATGGTTTAAAGTCATTTTAAAATGCGCACAAAGGAATCAATAAGAGGAATCGAAATTTTATTTTTATAACTAGACGATTCCTGACCTTAAGCATCCTATTCCAGAATTGGAATAGATTTTGGAGAGTCCACCTTTGTTATTATACCAAACTACACTTTCAATGTGATTTTAAACCATTCAAATCAAGACTCGCGGGCTGATTTCTCTGCTGCACACACATCCTTGTGTAAGTGTTCTTTAGCCTGTTGATTTTCATTCATAGTATTTAGCTAACTATTAAATATTTTGCAATAAGATGATATCTTTCTTTTTTTTACCTTATTGGAATCGAAATTAGGAATTGACAAGAATTAATGTTTTGCTCCAAAATCACTATATAACATCAGTCGTGTTTGAAACGGTTAGCTTCTGTGGTTCCATGTTGCTTCTTATCACAGTGAGACAGAAAATATTTTTTATAAAATGTTATACTGTGATACAAGCTATGTAAATTAGCGTTGCATTGCAAGTGTGTTTATTATCTTCCACGTTTCATCAGTCAAAGCGTCTCTATCTGCATGTTATTCAGCTGTAGTGATATCTGATGCATTTGTCCATATAAGGTTCATACCCCAGATATTTGTTCTTGTTTTAAGCATAAACTCACTTAATTCCTCAAAAAACAACACTTCATATCTTCAGTTTGCATCTCAAGTAAATTAATCTTGATTTAAGGATGTTCAGATATTTGTACTTGAAAACAAGACAAAAACACTGACAAAAATATTCATTTTCTGCAGTGCATGAAACATTTAACGCCATGGACTTTATGAATTTAAGACTTTTTGCTCCGATTTAAGACCTTAATTTGTGGAAGAATAAATTAAGACTTTTAAGGACCTTTTTAAGACCTGCAGAAACCCTGGATATGTATCGCTGAGATTCGGTTGGACTGGGTATCAATACAGATTTCCAAGTTCGATTTGATCCTGATTCAAGAATCTTGATTCAATTTGGTTCAGATTTGATTAAACTCTGATTTACTTGGGTATATGGTAGCTATAATTTTTTTGCCTATATGTTCTTTTATATAGAAATTATCTCACTGCTTAGGCAGTGTTTAATTACATTTATCCACTTAGCAGACGCTTTTATTTTATTTTTTTAGATGTTTTTAAATAAAGCTATTCACAAAATAAGGAAAATCACAAGCAATTTGTCACAGGAACCAACAATATTCACAATGCCAGGTTTAAAGTACAAACAAAACTAGAGCAGTTTCACACAAAATTAGATCAGTTTCACACTGATTCAAATTGGTAACTCATCTTTTTTGAATTGCTTATTAAAAAAAAATCATGTGTTTGAGAATCGGACTACAGTGGTTGTGTTTTATGGTTTTATCTTTCAACTGAAGATTGCCATTAACCAAAAAAAAAATCTATATTTTTACCCAGACCTACTGTACACACTCTAAGATACCTGCAGGGCAATAGGGTGAAACCAAACTTGTGCATGGACCAAATAACCAAACCAAATGTAAAAAACAGTCAAAATGAGTTGTGCAACTTAGCGAAAGGCTGAAAATTTTGGATTTACAAACAGAGTTGCACCACAGACATACATCAAGACGGTTGATGGCCTGATGCCCCACAGTGCCAGAGAAACCAAAATCCTGCTCCCGAATTACACAGCAACGTCTGTGTGGTTAAGAGTCACGCTGTTTAACACAACAAAACTTTCTCTTCATAAAGCCCACGGGCAACACTAATCAAATATTTCTGGGTGGAAAATCAGAGCGTTTGTACGAGGCTCAAAAGGTTCTCATAAAAAGCCTTCAAAATATCAGACTCGCCTCTAATTAAAATCACAATAACGCATGGATGTGCTCATAGCCAACGTGGGAGACATAACGTGTGTGTGTGTGTGTGTGAGTGAGTGAGTGAGTGAGTGAGTGAGTGAGTGAGTGAGTGAGTGAGTGAGTGAGTGAGTGAGTGAGTGAGTGAGTGAGTGAGTAGTCTCATTTTGGGTAAAAATAGAAAAATAATACTAAAGTACTTTGTAACGCAGTAACTCGAGTTGTTTTTCAGCCAACTACTTTTTTACTCTTACTCAAGTCATATTATTTTTCAGTACTTTTACTTGTACTCAAGTAAATTATTCCTTAAGTAGCATGAGAGAATAATGCAGAAAAAGAGAGTTATGAGAACGTGCTGGAAAAAAATCTCTCTGATTTCATAGAAAACGCTTCCAGCCATTGGAACGCTCTCAGCTGACATCATCCTCCGTGAGCTAAATCTGAACCCATGGAGCACAAATTTCCAAAGTCTTAAAGTCCAAAGTGTGTTAATAAAGGGCATATTTGACGCTAATGCATAAGGAGGATTCAACGTCGTCCAGATTTCCTCGCTCATGATATAGACAGCTAATTGGCCTCATGTGGTTTTCAAAGACCAGGTTCTGCGTCTGGTTTGTATATTTTAAATTTCCTACTCTTCTGATTCTGAGTCCTGCCCCACAGCCATGGATTATTACACCAGATAAGTACAATTGCCTCTGTGGTCAAATTAACAAGCTTCACATAGTCCTTTTTCTGTAATCTCCAGTCATAGCTAAGAGAGAAATGAAAACCGTAGACCCTGTGCTTCGCTATAGGACACTTGTCCAGAAAAGTTGCAAATGCAATACAACATCATCCTCATTTCCCCAGCAAAGAAATTAAGCAGGAGAATTTTGCAAGATTCTCCCCTCCCTAAAGTTCATTTCCCATGACCTCCACATGTGTCCGTGTGTGTGTGTGTGTGTGTGTGTGCTAGCATTCGAGTGTATGAAGAAGGAAAGATAGAGTGTGAGAAAGTATGGAAACATCTGCAACAACACTTAAGTGCTTCCATACCCCATCCCTGAGGTGACACTTTGTTGTCAAGGCCTGGTCCTTGCTGCACTGAGGTAGAAGTGTCTGTGCTGATCGTTTGAGAACGACCAAAGATCACAAGATGACATCATAAGCGAGTGAACATTCCGACAGTTATTCACACCGCTGTAGCCATCCGACCAACTCGGAATTCCAAGAACAGATGTCAAGAGTGAAAGAAGCCAAACTGCAGCAGCGTACAAGAGTCCTGCCAACACCTGCGAAGTTCCACATCTTGCTTTCATATTTGCAGAGATCAAGCTTAAATTCCCCTCATTTGTCAGTCTCTTCTTTTACCATTCTGAGCTTCCAGAATATGAACACATCGCTAAATGTGGGCACATCTGCAGTCACTATACGTTATTAGCAGGCTCACATTTTCTGCACTTTCTTGGGGGGAAATCTGCAAAACCGGTTGTCAAATGTGTTGTATGGAGGTGAGAGTGCAACATTTGTATTGGTACATGGAAGCATCATTAAAATAGCCACAACATTTAAAAAACAAATATGCAAAAGGATGTGTATTACCGTATTGGCCCGAATATAAGACGACCCTGATAAGACGACCCCCCTTTTTCCAGATGTACCTTTTGGAAAAAGGCTTTTTAAAAACCAAATCTTGTTTTTTTCTCAGTAAAACACATTTTGTCTTCAATTATTTTCATATTGCATATTTTTCCTATTTTCATTTTTGTTTTGAAAGTATGGTAAAAACTGGTAAAATGTACCAACAATCACATTTAAAAAAATAAACTTTTTGATATACCATAAAAAAAAAAAAATAGGTAGCCCATCTGAATTAGGACATTTAGGCTATCCATCTAATAGTAGCCTACCAAAATCTTATTAACAGTAGAAGTAGAGTTGGTCCCATCAGGCTAAATCTGGGTACTGTCTTAC
>NW_015641598.1:251867-293832 GCF_001515625.1 Sinocyclocheilus rhinocerous | reverse complement strand
CATCCTCATTTCCCCAGCAAAGAAATTAAGCAGGAGAATTTTGCAAGATTCTCCCCTCCCTAAAGTTCATTTCCCATGACCTCCACATGTGTCCAAGAGCGTTTCTCAGCTCTGCTCTGCAGGCAGGAAATGCACCGATGTCAAAGGTCGAGGCAATGCCTACGACAACAGAGACTTTAATTACAGTCAGACTGTCTTGTAAACAAACATACAACTAGAGACATATTTAGACACACAACCTCCAAATCTTCACTCATAAACAGCCCAGTCTGCAGTAACAGATCACACGAATGCTGTTCCTGCTCAATGCATTACATTCATTCATTTATTTTCAGTAAAATAGTTTGTTCCAGACCTCACATGATTTTTCTTCACGTAGAGCTGGAATGTGCAATCAACTGCTTGCAGGTTAAAGAAAACTGGAAAAACTTTAGCTAACTTTTCTCCTCATTCCAAGCTTTAAATATGAAAGAACAAACACACGTGCATAACGTATTACAATCTTTCAATTCACTTTCCTATCAGACTCAGACATCTACACCTACTGTATAACTGGGAAATTTCTATAAAACGTTTTCAAAGTTCTTCCCATGTGCTTACTTTCTATCTGTCAGCCTTCTGCAAAAATCCCTTTACAAACAAAAGCCATTTGCATAATGACATCAACCTCCAGGAAGTGACATCATTCGTTTTGATGGTTAAACAGCACAAATGTCAGTGCATATTAGAAATTGTCACAAAATTGCCACTTTTAAAGCATTCCAACCTATTTGATCAAATTACAAATCTGTATGATAATATCAAAACTTTAAAAGATGTTCAAAAACAATATGACAATGACAATTAACAATGACAAACTCTCAAATGCAAACGAACTCTCAAAGTGTCCCTCGGCTCTTTATTACCATCCTCTTGACTGCATGCCGTTGTAAAAATTGCAAAAAAGTTATAAAATAGACATTTTACAGAAATACTTCCTTTATTTACAACACAAGCATATTCATGTCATGTTCAACACAAACTGAACAACACAAATGACACAACCAAAGAGATCAAACCCAGAGCTAATGAGTAAATCGTTCAGTGCTTACGGTGTACCTTCGGTCAGGCGGTCGGCTGTGTGCATCGCCATCCATCCCTGCTGCAACCTGCACGGCTCTGAAATCCCTGGCACTGTAGGACAAAAAGCAAACACTACTGACTCATGGTACAGCCTTAAGGGAGTGCTAACAGATGGAGAGGTTAAACTAGATGAGTCGGTTCTGCAGAAGGTGGTGCATCCCTTCCCATCTTACATGCCACTGTGTCAATAATAGGCATGGTTGGCTTGTTGAAAAACAAACATCTTGGTCTCAAACCAGTCTGGTTTAAAAATTTGGCGTGCTGGTCTCCCAGCTGGTTTTAGAAGGGCTCTGGCCACCTTTCATCTGGTCCAGCTTAAAGACCAGCTTTAAGACCAGCAAACCAGTTTAGGCTCTTTTAAGTTCTTTCAGCAGGGTGTGTAGAGGTATTTTCCCAAGGAGGGAGGATCTTTACTGTCAGTCAACACTTTATTTAGTCACAGCTACAGATATGAAGCTTTTTTACCTAGTTATTTATTTTTGGAGCATGCAGTCCTAGCTCAACTGGTGCTTTAGATGAAATAACTTGTGATCAACAATGACAGCAAAATACTTTATTATCAAGTTAGTCTAATAATATGGTTTTTGCACAAACACGATAAGACCAGAGTTCGAATCCCGCTTCAACATATAATTTTTATTTTATAAGCCACACAAACTTGCTAAATGAACTTAATAGCCAGCGATCACCCTTAAGTTGTGTCACATGGAAAATGACAACTTTGGCATTTTGATAACTTCCTTTTGTATTCAACATAAAAAAATCGTACCAGTTTAAACAGACATGACGCTTAATCAGACGCAAACTTTGCATGGCTGACTGTCAAGAAGAAGTCAAAATCATCACTTGAAGCCCTAATAGCTTGACAATTTTTTAGTTATACTATTCCTTTATTCAACAGACCATGTCTAACATGACTAAAAAAAAAAAAGAAAAAAATTAATTAGCTGGTATGACTTAATAAACTCAAGTTCGAATCCCATTTTCCAACTGCTTTTGTGTTTCACATAGAAAAAAAAAGTCATAATAGTTTAAATAAAAATGAGGCTTGATCGCACATGATGCAGTTTGGGTTGCTGAGAAACTGTCAAAATCATGATCCAAGTCTTCTGAAGCACTATAATAGCTTGACAAAATTTATTTTGGGGTAGCCTAAACTATAGCCTACCTTTAATCATAATAATAGACTACATCTAACATAAATAAAAATAATTACTTAAAAAAATGTTTTTAATAAATTAGCCATGATTTGCGTTCAAAACAACTCAAGTTCCAATCCCGATTCGACATAGGCCTAGGTTTGTTATGAAAGCATCAAAAAAAAAATGATGTTAAATGTTAAAATTAAGTCTTCCGGAGGTCTACAATATCATGACAAGATTGCATTTTTGTGGTAAAATATTGCTTTAATGAAAACGACAGATTACCTTTAACATGCTTGAAAAAAAAAATAGTTTTTTTAAACAAATTAGCGGAAAGGTTTGCGTTCCAGGCGACTGAAGTTCGAATCCCGACTCGACACGCATTTTTATAAACCAAGCAAAACGGCATATAAACTTGACAGTAAAAAAAAAAATAGTTTTTTTAACAAATTAGCGGAAAGATTTGCGTTCCAGGCGACTGAAGTTCGAATCCCGACTCGACATGCATTTTTATAAACCAAGCAAAACGGCATATAAACTTGACAGTAGGTGATCAGTAGGAAGAAAATGTGCCGTTTTATCCATAAATCCTTTTTTATTTCACGAATAAATAAGTCAAAATAGTTTGAATGAGCATGACGCCTCAATCTTACCTTGATCGCCCTTGAACTTTGGCGCGGCTGTCAGCTGTCATCAGTCTCGCTACCGATACGTCAAAACAGCATCAACAACAACAGCTTCAGCAGCGCCTCTCCAGACTTAAAGCACTGCTTATAGGTCCCTGCATAACTTCTGTCCCGTTACCCCCTTAAAATCCTGCAACTCCCACCATATTTTCCAGAGTCCTGCCCCTGTCAACAGACGCTCCTCTGTTCCTATTCAACCGAGAGGAGACGGCAGCCCCGCATATTCAAAGTCATGACACGATGAGTTGCAGTCACTGCCAGCCCTCCCATCCTCACACTGGATTCATCGACTGTTCACACTCCGGTTTGACGGTGGAATGCGAATTTGCATGTCGCCCCCGACTAGAAAAGTCTCAACAAAACAGTGAATGTGCTAAAATCCCACGTAATACCATGTGAGACAGTTGTTTATTTGAGTGGGAAAATGCATATTAAAAACTTCTCAAACGCAGCATAATGTAAATACGGTTGGGATGTGTTAAGAAAATGTTGATAGGCATGCCAATGATGATCATTTAAGTACATTATCTCGGATTTTAGATATACAGTACACTGCCTTGGCGTGGTGGACCACTACTTGTAAAATAACGACATCTAGTGATAGAAAAGATGTAGTGCATGGTTTTCACCAGATTAAAAGAAGACATCTCTCATTTACTCACCGTCATATCGTCCAAAAGTCGTGTGCCGTCTCGCAAATCTAAGGCGAGTTTCTGAAGAATATTCACACACACATTTTCCCTACAAAGATAGTTGACGGTATATTCGAGCGAGTATTTTGTCGCTAATCCAAGTCAACTCTCAAAAAAGTGGGTGCGTGCCTTTAGTGTGTTGCACGTGTCCAGTCGTAATTTCCCCCCTCAGATTTAAAGCATTATTCCAGCTGTTGTCATATACACGACAAACTCGTGTATTCTGAGGAAATATTGCTCTTTAGGTCTAAATACGTGTGTTATTCACATGTATCTAATTAGGGGTCGACGCCAAGTCACAATTCAATTGCTTATGAGTCTCAAATCATTTTGTTAGCGAGTGCAGTCTCGTGTTTTCATCTCCGGTTAACCACTACAGCACGCCACACTAACCACACACTAACTAGGTTATTTAGTTTGACCAATTAAATTGAACTCGGCAACAGACGAGCACGGTCCGTCGAGTATCACATGAGGATTTCCTTTTCTTTTCTTTTTCTGAAATTGGTGAATGTTTCAACCACAACTTTGACAACATCATGTGATGACAGTTTAAACATGTTTTGATTGAGTAATTCTAAAACTAATTTTATAGGTAGCGTTTTATGTATCTCAAATACAAAAAGTTAAAGGGGTCATAAGATGCGATTTCAATTTTTCCTTTCTCTTGTATCTAATTAGGGGTCGACGCCAAGTCACAATTCAATTGCTTATGAGTCTCAAATCATTTTGTTAGCGAGTGCAGTCTCGTGTTTTCATCTCCGGTTAACCACTACAGCACGCCACACTAACTAGGTTATTTAGTTTGACCAATTAAATTGAACTCGGCAACAGACGAGCACGGTCCGTCGAGTATCACATGAGGATTTCCTTTTCTTTTCTTTTTCTGAAATTGGTGAATGTTTCAACCACAACTTTGACAACATCATGTGATGACAGTTTAAACATGTTTTGATTGAGTAATTCTAAAACTAATTTTATAGGTAGCGTTTTATGTATTTCAAATACAAAAAGTTAAAGGGGTCATAACTTTGTAAAAATCGACGCGTTTCAGAAAGGCGAGGCATAGAGGAGAAACAATAATGTACAGTATGTGGAAAATAATGTGTTTTCTGAACCTTAAACCGCATAAACACATTTCATTACACCAAATACACAAAATAATGTTCTTTTTAGCAGCATCATATGATCCCTTTAAATTATACCTTCACATTTTTTTGCATAATTTGACAAAATTAGAGATTGACTGAAAATGGCACACAATATAAATAGCCTATACTTCACATGTCATGTATCATATTTCATAGGGTTTCTTTGGTAAAAAGGTATACTAAAATAAAATAAATAAATATGCAAAAGTTTTAGGTTATTGCAATGATTTAGAGAAATATAGCTTTAAACGTAAAAATTAATCTTTTTATAATGGATTTTCAGAATCCGGCACAATAGCAAAAAAAAAAAAAAACTCATTTACAAAGTAGCTTTTTGATAAAGGCATGATAAAAGGTTCCCAAGGCTTTATATAACATGACATTTTTTTTTAATAAAACTCAACCTCTGGGACATAGGCCAGTAGTGACTGAAATCAATAAACATCTACATAATATGCAGCTTTTCCAAGTTTTTTACTTGGAATACACTAGCAATACACTAGCTTTGTGTACGAAACAGGCTGAAATTTTAGCCATTTAGGCCTTAATTTCCATCTCCATTCTGTATATTCAAACTTGCACATCACATTCAGCTAAAGATTATCAGTGAATAACTTAAACTTAAAAATAACCGCGAAACCAGCGGCCGTCCGAGAGCTTCAGGAAACAGGCGGCAGGGAAGATGAACATGAGAGGTATGGCGCTCAAAACCCCCTGAGAGAGACACAGAAACACAACATTTACAGACAACTCTGAATGACTGACTGTTCCCTCATGGGTGTTAATGAATGAAGAGGAAAACTCACATTTAGTTCCAGTACAATTCCCAGACAGTCATAAGAGAGCGATATGGCAGTCGCTGCTGATATGATCACCAAGGTAATGATGACGTGGCTGGTGTTACTGAGCTCTCCTTTAAAAAACACATTGGAGATCACCTGGACAGAGTATAGACAACATCAAGAAACGACCAACTTTAAAGAAAGTTAATTAAATACTAGAACAAGCATATTTAGTATGTCACACTTTAAAACATATTCAAACATTGCATAAGGTTATTAATGAGTCAGGATGAATGTAATGTCATACAGGAAGCTCTGAAAAATGAAATCAAGTGTCTACAGTCTGTCGCATCAAGGTAAAGGAGGATATTAAATGCCTTTTAACTTTCCTTTTTAATAAATAATAAAAATGTTAAAAAAAGAGTCCTACTTGACATTTTTTAGTGTTATTTTAGTATCAATGAGATACTATTATAGTTTTTATTCATATTTCGAATATGTTTTTATTTTTATATTTTGCATGTTAATTTTCATTTTAAAGTTTTAGTAATTTTGCTATGTGTTTTTGTCATTTTTGTATCTTTATAAATTATTTTTATTTCAGTTTTAGTTATTTTACTACATTAAGTTAAACTAGCTGACTAGCTGAAATGAAATAATTCACACACACACACACACATACACATACACACACATATATATATATATATATAACATTTTATTTTAGTTAATGTTAAATATTAATATTTTAATTTAAGTAACAACTTGATTTTTATGGTTTTAATTTTCGTTTTAGTTTCAGTTAACTATAATTAAGAGCGTTTGATTAATTTGGCATTTATAGTTTGCAAATATACTTTTCATGTATCAAAGAATCACTTTCCCCACTACTGCGTCATTCCCATCAATGATGAAGAAATGTTTTTTATTTAATTTGTTCCTTGTTCATTTTAATTTTGGTTAGTTTTGATCATTTTGTTGTGTGTTTTTGTCATGTTTATACTTTTATATGTTTACATATATGTTTATATAGATTGTATTATTTTTATTTTAGTTTTAATTTTTGCTAAATGAAATGGAGAAATGTTGCCTGAAATAAAAATAGTGTAAGTTTTTTAATATACATTTTATTTCAGTTAATGTTTATTTTATGATTTTTTTTATGGTTTAAATTATAGTTAGTTTCATTTAACTGTAATAACTTGTAAGCGGTCAATTAATTTGGTATTTAAGTTTACAAATGTAACTTTTATATATTAAAAAAATCAGTGTCCCCAATACTGCTGAAATTCCCATCACAACAAGTATTGTAGAGAACAATATTTATTTAGTTATGATGGAAAATCCACTTAAAGGTTGATCAAGGCAACAGATTTTCATTTCAGGACATGATAAATGATTTAACATGTTTTTTTTTTAAGCTTTCAAGTAGTCAAAAACCCTCTAGCTGAATAATCACCCATTCTGTATACAGTATGAAAGCTTAAATTCTTCAATTCTGTATCTTACCTCACGGGTTACAAAGCACTCCAGAGGGAATGTGGTGATTATACTGACGCCGTAGCAGAATCGACCGAATGTAGCCAAGTTATCATTTCTGCAGTAGTTCTCAAATATGTCACCTTGGACAAGAAATACAACAGGAAAACATGCAATTCTTTTAGTGCTTTTTGTACCCTATGGCACAGATTTATCAAAGTGGTGCAGATATTGTGACCCAGTATTTACAGTAATTTACCTTGTGTATAACCAGTAAAAGTCGCATAACCTGCAGCAGCAAAGACAGCACTGACCAGTACGGTTTAGCCCACAGATACATGAGTGACAAGAGACCAGCTGCTCAGCGTGGGCTCCTGCAGCGACCCGTAGATCATAAAGCTGTTGTGGTGGCAGATAAAAGCTGAAAAATATCAAATACGTCAACGTTTCAGTTGTAAAATGTACTTTCATTGAAATATGTTGTTCATCACAAAAGTAAAACCTCTCCGAAAGACATGACGGCAACTGCCTGAATTGCATTCCACCGTGCAAACACCCATGCATCATCTGACGCAGGTCTGTAGGTGAAATAAAAATGTGAGTAACACATAAATCTAGTTATTCATTTTATAAATAACTATTTTTGATGTTTGTTCATGCCCATGCAAACACCACTGCCAGGGTGTTTATGGTAAATGTAGGATTTTTAAAGACCAATTAAAGAAAAATCAAGGAATTAATTAAGGGAACACAATACGTCAATATGTTCTCTAAATGTGAGTGTATACGAAAACAAGTTTTAACTCACTATTGACAGATATTTGTTCTTGTTTTAAGCATAAACTCAATTTATCAAAAAAAACAACAACACTTCATATCTTAATTTTGCATCTCAAATAAATGTATTTTGATTTAAGGATATTTAGATACTGGAAAACAAGACAAAAATACTGACAAAGATGATCATTTTTTGCAGTGCATGCAACATTTAATGCCATGACTTATGAAATTTAAGATGTTCTGCTCCAATTTGTGGAGAGGAAACTTTTAAGATGTTTTTAAGACCTGCAGAAATCCTGTTTTTGCCATGTTTTTAGAGTCAAGAGAGACACATTCCCAAGTCTCCATGATATTTAGATCCCTAGAAAATGCATTGTACTGATTGTTTTTTGTTTTTTTTTTGCCTGTTTTTTATCTGCTTGGTGAAAAATCACACATTCAATCCTGGTTTCACAAGGGTTAGGGGTCTGCTTTATCAAGCATCACAATATATATGTACACTGTAAAAATAGGACAATATAGAAGGTGCACAGTGTCATTCACACAAACACTAAACCTCATCAAGGTGACACTCATGATACTAGCCGTTTTAGGGGGGCGTGGCAGAGTCTTAACTTTGATAAAGAATATCTCTTTGGTTTTGAGACTTTAGTCTTTGCAACTTCAGGGATCTTATCTATGCACAATCAGCTTGTAACACTCCAAAGAGAAAGGAGAACTTGAAATCGCATCATATGACCCCTTTAACAGTGTATACTGTTTCACTGCATTGTGACACTACATGCCTTGTTTATATACAAACTTAAGGCCAAAAATATGATGGAAAGTCAAATAAAAAATTAAGCTCAGTGAGATCATTTCTCAGAAATGAGTGTTTAAAGGGTAAATCATTATCCTGAGCTGCGACAGCAAACATTAGCATATGGTGGATGGTGTGAATGAATGCACACAGACGGAGAGGGAGATTTTATACATCTGTGGTCCTAGTGTCGCTGCTCTCACGACCACTGTGATGAGGATGACAAGAGTCAAAAGCATGGACAATAAAGATACCTAGAACAGAGAAAGGGAGAGAGTTAATTATTGTCAGTTTTAACTCTATAAAGCCTACAGTGTCCTATTTGATATGCAAATTGCTGAGGCCTCTAAATGATCCACGTGATCAAAACTTTGCTGAAAAAAATGGTTTGATAGATTAGACTTTTTTTAGCAAGCAAAAGGTACAAAAGTCCAACATCAGCTTGTAGTTCACGTGTATTTTTGCTGTGAAATCTTTACTGATTTTTATAAAGTAAACATAAGAATAACTTGTATTGCTAGTAATATTTCAAGATGCACACTTACTAGACTGAAGCAGCTTAGGTTTGCTTGATTATCCGTACATACAGTAATTTTATTTTTATTTTTATTTATTTTATTATATTTATTTATTTATTTAGAAAAATCATGTTGAAATGTGAGTATGAAATATGATCATCAGGCTTTTGAGGAATGTTTATTTGTTCATCTCTCAGTCATTATTGTATTGCATTGCATTAATTGACACTACAGAACTTTAAATATAAAACTAAACATTTAAATATCATCTTACTAAGACATATTATTGGGAGATATGGAGTGACAAATGATATTTATATACTTTTATGTAAGTAGTCTGTTATACTGTTATAAAGATCGCAGTGATATATATTACATGCTATCAGAATTTCATCTTTTTGGTCATATAAATATCAGCATCTGCACCAAATATTTTTTCTCAGTTTGGGCCTCTGAATAAACTTGAGGTGTTTTTCCTCCTTGAGTATTAGCTTCATATTCTCACTATACTTACATTTACATTTATGCATTTAGCATTTATGCACTATATCAGCCATAAAAGCCTGATGTATCAAATATAATACTCAACAAAAAAACACATGCAAACATTTCTTTTTAGATTTTGTCTAAAGGTTCAATAAACTTATTAAATAGATAAATACATACACAGACAGCCAGACAGACAGACAGATAGATAGATAGATAGATAGACAGACAGACAGACAGATAGACAGACAGACAGACAGACAGATAAATAGATATACAGACAGACAGACAGACAGACAGATAAATAGATATACAGACAGACAGACAGACAGACAGATAAATAGATAGACAGACAGACAGACAGACAGACAGATAGATAGATAGACAGACAGACAGACAGACAGACAGACAGACAGATAAATAGATATACAGACAGACAGACAGACAGATAGACAGATAGATAGATACATAGATAGATAGACAGACAGACAGACAGACAGATAGATAGATAGATAGATAGATAGCTTTTTTTTTTTATCCCTTTTAGAGCCTGAATCAGACGTGATCATTATTAAATGCTGTTATGAAAAATTGTCCTTTTGTGTTCCACAAAAAAAAAAAAAAAAAAAAAAAGATGATGAAGATACAGGTCTGATAAGACATGAGAGTGAGTAAATAACCGGTGAATAGATATTTTGGGTGAAATATTCTATTAAAGCTACAGATCACTAATAATTACATTGTGGAAAAAATAGCACAGTAAATAGTTGGTAATACTCAACCTTTCCCAGCTTTGCTATATCTCTATAGAGAGACAGCGGGAGTGTAAACAGAAGAGTGGACATCAGAATTACAAAATGTCTCTCTGTAAGAATGTTTCCAGGACCAACAAGAACAACAAAGAGCACAAGTGTCAGGTTTTTATCAAAATAAGAATGCACTCATGAAAATAAAAGGTTTTCACAGCGATGCCATTGAAGAACAATTTTAAATGTTCTTCATGAAACCATCAATGTCAATAAGAACCTTTGTTTTTAAGAGTGTTCTGTAAAGAAAATTTTAATGAATCCAAAGAACCTTTTATGGAATGGAAAGGTTCAATGGATGTTAAAGGTTCTTCATGAAACCACAGATGCCATGTGTATGACATCTAGACCCAAGATGAATTAATTTAAATGGGACAAATCATGTGTTTATTGTACTATGAAAACATGCTGTAACTTTTGGAAATCAAAGCTTCTAAAATCCATTGATTAACACAAAATGATCCACATTTGCTTTTCAATCATGACTATGTGGTGTTCAGAATCATAAGGCAAATGCAGATACTATTATGCCATGAATGAAAGCAGCAACAAATTGTGTCTCATTTAATATGCTGTCTACAGTACATAGACGTCTTAAAGGTACAGCAGCAAAAAAGACAATAAAAATGGAATGCTATGACCTCTTTAAAAAGTACATGTAATAATATCCAGCTCACCTCCTTGGATTCTCATAAACACTTTGGTCAGTGTATCACCTGTGATGATGTTGTAGCTGATCATTGCTATATGCGAGATGCAATAAAGGCAAAAAGATATATTCTTTAAAATCTCATTTCACCTATAAATACAATAAAAGGTAATTAGGACAGATAGTAGATGTCTGTGATTACCGATAAATGGGTATGATATATGATATGGTATAATATGAATGCTTCATGTTTGCTGATTGGCTGCGGTTGGTTTGAATGCCAAATTTATTTTATTTTATTTCAAAAAGTTTATTCAATGCTCATAATATCCACGTGGATTTTTTTGCTCCTTGGGAAACTAATGATAATGATAATCAAATATGTCATGAATGTCATGTGGCATTCAATTAATTACATATTTTTTAAATTATATATGGGCTAATGTGGGCTGTTATATATGGTTTAAAATACATGCTTTTAAAATATATATTATAAATAAAATATAGCCTATAATATACAGCACCATTCAAATATGTCAGTAAGATTTTTTAATGGTTTTGAAACAAGTCTCTTCTATTCAGTAAGGATGCATTTATTTGATCAAAAATACAGTAAATTTACCATTTGAAAGAACCGCTTTCTATTTGAATTTATTTTAAAATGTGTTTTTCCTCTCATGCTATAGCTCCATACTCTAAGTATGAGTGTCACATGATCCTTCAGAAATCATGCTGATTGCTGCTCAAGAAACATTTCTTCTTATTATTATTATAGCTGGCACTACCACACTGACATAAAAAGCAAGATTTGAAATTTAATGGACTATAACACAGATATAAATCAGGACAGCACTAAAATAGTAACTATTTTGAAAATGAGGAGCATATGTTTCCCATCTTTCTACTTAGTATTTGTAAGCAAACTTTGAAATAGTCTCACAAAATCATGAAATATAGTAAAAGAGGGCTTACATTTCTTCCATTTGCATGTACCAAAATTACCATGTCCACTATGTCAGAAAAAAAGGAAATTCAATAGATTCTCAAAAAACAGGGTATTTTCTAAAACTAAGGGATAAATATTGGGATAAATAAGGCTAATTGAAAACATCCAAGCATATCACAGCAGTAAACAGGGTGTTCAAGATTTCCAGGAATGGAAGAGCAAACTAAAATCTCTTCTGTAAAAATTGCCCTATGGATATATTCAAAATATGGAAGTCTCTTCAAATTTGGATCAACAAGGTTTATCAGATCTCAACATCGCCAAAGCTGTAGCAAAGAAAATCACCAACATGCTTAAAAACTCTATAAATAAATGTTATTACACTTATTAAAAAAAAAAAAAAAAAATACTGTAAAAAAGTACTTCACTGTCTTTTTTGATCAATTTAATGGATCCTTGAATTAAAGTAATTTCTTAAAAATAGTAATGACCCCATACATTTGAATGATACTGTAAATATAATAACAGTCCTCATTATAAACACAAAATAATAATCAACTTTAATAGTAAGTGAAGACAATTAGACTACGTTTTATTTGATTGGGGGCGGTGAGGGACCTGGATAATGGGTAGGGGGCACTGGCCCAAAAAAGGTTGAGAACCACTGATCTAGATGCATATTTAACGTTTTGTGCACATGTGCAGTGCATACCTGTGATGAAGGCAACCAGAATAAGCAGCAGGAGACCCAATGGCAGATCGGCCTGACTCAAGGAATATGGCAGACCTAGATGAACATTTAACCAAGAAATAAGAGATGTGGAGGACTCGAAATAGATACAAATGTGACAACTAGCCCCAGTCTCCCCTACAGGGAAAGACCTGCTGACTAACTATTTTTTTCTGATCAAGCAGGTGATAGAGCACAAAAATAGCTACTGACAAAAACGCATAAATTAAAATGTATTGCTGACATTTTCTGGACCCAAAGATATGTCATAGGACTAGAAAAATATTATTTTTCTCCTGCAGCAGAAGCATGTGAACTGACTGAGGCTGTTCTGCAGTCATATGATCCTGCACTGCATGGAATCTAAGCCAGTTCTCAGATCTACTGACTTACTAAAATACGCACATATGTGACTAATAAGAAACTAATGAACATGATAGCATCCAAACATCAGCAAGCATGCTTTTGACTCTAAGAATTTTTATTGGTCTTATGAAGTATTCTAATTTGTTGAGATAGTGAATTGGTGGGTTTTTGTTAAATGTGAGCCAAAATCATCACAATTAAAAGAACCAAAGACTTAAACTACTTCAGTCTGTGTGCATTGAATTTATTTAATACACGAGTTTCACAATTTGAGTTGAATTACTGAAATAAATGAACTTTTCCACGACATTCTAATTTATTGAGATGCACCTGTATATACTGTCAGCCAAGAGTTATACAGTCATCACACTATGAAATAACACAAATGAAACTATGGGAATTATGTAGTGACCAAAAAAAAAAAAAAGTAAACAAATCTATTTTACACAAATTTATTTTATCTATTTTTTATATATTAAACTTAAAGTTCACATGTACACTTGATGATGCTTTTCCCTCAACATCCACTTCAACTAATCAACTTAAAATAATAATAATAATAATAATGATAATAATAATAATAATAGCAATAATGATAACAATAATGATAATGATAATAATATCGATAATAATAATAGTTTTGTAACCAAATTTACATATACAGTTTACATTTGTCAACATGTTTTTAAGATCAAGAGGAACATATATTCAGTTCAGTGTGTCCAAACTTTTGACTGGTACTGCCTGTATGTATTTATTCATTTTATATGTATGTTATTTTCTAGAAGCATTGATAACAAAAAAATACCTATAATTCCAGATCCTATAATGGAATTGATGAAATTAACTGAAGCCGAGGACACTGAACTAGTTTTCCCCATGTCCTTATGTGAAGACAACAAACAATCCCTGTCACCGTCCATCTGTAAAGACAAAAACTCACATCAGCAGAATGTTCAATATGTTCAATCTCATGAATGATCAGAAAAAAATGCAAACTCACCTGTTGAACAGTGCCGCTTTTCTCTCTTTTGTGGTTTTCCATTAAAAACAAGCCTTCTGAGATGCCCTGCTGCACTAGATGGAGGTTCCCCATGTCATGGACTCCAGCAGCAGTAAAAGTGCTCCACCTGATTCATTCAGTCCACCCACAGAATAAAAATACGCCCCTTGTTGTGTTTAAGCATCGGCTGCAGGCTATTTGAAAAGCTGTTTCTGCATGAAGAACTTAATCTGTGTTTGACACACAAAGCCACTTAAACCATATTATAGCTGCCGGACCAACATTTGCTCAACAGTCTCACTTTATTGGGAAATAGTGGAAAGTAACTGAACTCGGTACAAATGTAACGAAACAAAATGCACTGGGATAGATAGATAGATAGATAGATAGATAGATAGATAGATAAACAAAATGCACTGGGATAGATAGATAGATAGATAGATAGATAGATAGATCCTTGAGCAAGTGTCCACAGTCTTCCTGAGTGTGAAACAAAACAATGCACAACTTAGATAATTAGATACATAAGGTGCATCGGGATATTTTATGTTATGTTATGTTATGTTATGTTATGTTATGTTATGTTATGTTATGTTATGTTATGTTATGTTATGTTATGTTATGTTATGTTATGTTATGTTATGTTATGTTATGTTATGTTATGTTATGTTATGTTATGTTATGTTATGTTATGTTATGTTATGTTATGTTATGTTATGTTATGTTATGTTATGTTATGTGTTATTATGTTATGTTATGTTATGTTATGTTGTTATGTTATGTTATGTTGTTATGTTATGTTGTTATGTTATGTTATGTAGTTATGTTATGTTATGTTATGTTATGTAGTTATGTTATGTTATGTTATGTTATGTTATGTTGTTATATATTATTCAGTAAAAGCTTATGACATTATTTTAGTTTACTATTATTGAATGTGGTTAATCAAAAGACTGATTTTTATTCACTTTTAACTTTTTAACTTTTGACCTTCTGTTTTACCATCTGCATTGCTATTGGTGGTTATTGGTATTTTAAAGTACAACACGGATTTAAATAGTTCAAGCAGGCTGGTAAATAAACAATATGTGTTAATTATATAGCTTATGAAATGTAAATAAACACAAGACAATGTTAAAAACGCTTCTGCTTAAATGTTGAAGTTGAAATCACATAAGCAGTGTTTTGGTTTCATCACCTACGGAAAATGTACGTTTATGAAAAGAAAAGGGGAAAAAATGGACTAGGTGAAAATAAAATCCACTAGGTGGCGCCATCAGGCTTCGCTGTCCTCGTCTGAAGCGTGTGACTGACGTTTTGAACTGTCAAAATGCGCTGGAAGTTACTGGAAAATTTATTAAAATTACAAAATTTCTTTAAATTTTCAAAACTATGACGTTTTTATGAACTCAAGTTACAAAGTTTGTGGTAAAAGTCTATTAAAATATACCTTTTGCAAGGTGAATTTAAAGTATATTCTTGAAGTGCTTCATAGGAAGATAATTGTCATTTCTTTACTACATCACGTTGATATTTTACAGTAGCCTACTGATGTTTTATTACAGAAAACATTAGATAAGGTGACAAACCTGTCTTTGAATTGGTCTTTTTACCTCAAGTCTTTTTGACGATACTGTCAATTAAAATCTAACAGTATCTATAGAGAAAGAAATCAAGACAACATACTTGTCTGTTATTTTAATTTTGTTGTAATCTATTTTGTTTTGTCAAAATGTGCGTATTTTAAGTTAAAAACAAAGGGTGGGGCAAACAAGACATCCTCGTGACAAATAAAATAAAATATGAAAAATAAAAATATCTATATTAAATCAAAGTTCTGTCAAGTTCTGAACATTTAGGACTCCTCCTATGGCGAAGGTAAAGTGTTTAACATTCATGAGAGAATGTTCTCCATTGGACGGTTAAGATGGAACGTCTGCACAGTTTAATTAATATTCATGAGGCAAGCCATTGCCAACAGAAGGTGAACGTTGGCATGGCGTACTTAATATTCATAAGCCCATCCTCAGGCATAGTAGGATTAGTGATTTCGTTCTGTATCTAATGAATAACCGGAAGCGCTCATCTCTGTGATCTCAGGCACTTCGCTCTCTTTGATCAGTCTTCTGCGATTTTTTTCTCTCGCAGAAAATCCCTTGGAGTTTACTTAGGGTAAAGTTGCCCACACTTGTCTGTTTTCCTCCACCTTGTATCACTGCATCAAGTTTTGCTCCTGGGCGCTGAGGATTAATTTTCCCCTCGTTTTGGCAACAATTCCGATTTTTGCTGGAAGATGGTGAGTGGCTCATGAAGTGCTGATGAAAGCTATAAAAAAGTTATAGTCAATAAAAAATGCTTCAGGTTATAATTGAATGCAAATAACAATACCATGTCTGATGCATTGAAGAGTTATGTCTAACCAGGATTTTAAAATGAAATCTGAGGTAGTCTAAGCTTGTTTGTTATTATAAAGTAGCAAAAGTCATTAACATGCTTTGGTTTTAGATTATTTTCTCATTCGGTTGACAGTATGCAATGTAACGCACTCCTGTTTTTTTTCAGTGATTCATATAAATAGCTTAGTTGGCTGTGATAGGATTACTTTTCTATTTCTGTATTACATACAGTAGCCTAAGTCATTGTTGTCATAACAGCATCAGATGCAAAAGAAAAAAGTTATTTACATATCTGTACATTGATTGATTTGTTTGGTTTTCCGACATCCATTTATACATGTCCGCACTGGTCTAGACTGCGCCACAGGTTTTGTGCTTTAATTTAACGTAGAGCATGTTATAATACTTCTAATGCATTTGATTAGCGCACTGTTGAAACGCCTATAATCTTGAAAACAAATTATCAAAGCGATCCTCTTCTGCTAGTTTTTATTTTCACGCCTTGGTTTTTTTTAAAGACATGTCAACTGTCCTAACCCTGGTTGACGCCCTGGAAATCCACTCTTCCAGTGATTGATTCTTGAATCTGAGGTGGAAGAGATGCCACAGGATAAAAAAAAGGTTAAATCAGCTCGCACGGTGTTTTATTTTTGTAGTAGACTGCTAAACCGCGTTTAATTTGACTTTGGTAATGAACCATGTGCAGTTCGACTCATTTCCCGGAATCGGTTCTTTCGAACAGTTCAATCTGAATACCTCACGTAATCTCTGACATTCCGTCCTGGCATATTAGTATTACACGACCAGTGAAACCATATGAAAGCAAATTTACTCAGTTTCTGCCTGGTTATAAATACATAATAATAAAATAAAAACATAAATAATAATAATAATGTTTTTTTTTTTTATTGTTTATTGTAACTTCCAGTTCCAGTATGTTTTAGATCCGATTCGGCTCATACAAACAAAAATTCAAAACAATTCAAACAAAATTCATTTGCATAAAATAAAATAAAATTGATTTACATATTTTACATCAATGCATGTTTTGTTAAATGATGTTGTAGTGCATTGGTTTATGAGTAAATGAGACAAAACGGTCATACAAAGTCGTAAACAAACTTATTCCCGTCAATCAAATTTTCTTCAATGGAAAAGGCTTTTACTATCAGTTCACTCATATGAGTCGGTTCAATGAGTCGTCGATTTATTGATTCGAAAATTAATCTGACTCGACCGATTTTTTGGGGAATTTTTCAAATCGGTTTGGTGAATCAGTTCATTAAAAAGATTCGACTCAAAAGTACGACTCGCTTCGCTTCGCTTCTCTTCACTTTCTCAGCAATTGATTCGTGTATCTTTGGTGCAAGCGTTCATTCAACGCTTGTTTTATAGAGAACTAAGTTTTATTTGACCGCAACTGATTGAACAGTGGTTATTCATGAAGAGAGTAAGGTATGGATGGTCAATCGTCAGAAAGATTTGATTACAAAGATTAAAGTAATTTATCGCCCGCAAGTGCATCCAAAATCGCCTCATAAATCGCTTCATGCAGGTTGGATTTAATAAAAGAAGGCATGTTCTTCTGTTTCTTCCACCTCAGCTGAGCACAACAGTCTAGAAGGCGCCAATTTAAATTAAATCAGGTATTTCTCCGCAGTCAGTCATAATATGAATTAAGGCTTTCTTCACCAGTTACATAAGATGAGGTGGACTACTGATGTGGACAACAAAAGTTAAGTTATTTTATGGAATAATATCAATATCTGTCAATTGTGCTGGTCCAGGTTGGGCAAAAGTTAGCAAAATACAAGTTTTTTCTTTCTTTCTTTCTATTTCAGAGTGAATATTCATTGAGTAAAAACTTTCAGGAATTGATTAGATCTGGAAAAATGGACATTACATACCAGCTTCAGTGTCACATCACATGATTCTTCAGAAATCGTTCTAATATGCTGATTTGCTGCTCAAGAAACATTGCTTATTATTATCAAAGTCGAAAATAGTTGTGGAAACTGTTTAAGAGGGTAAAAGAGTGCATTTGTAAAGTGTACATTTAGCACCGATATCGGCACTGAATACTATAATATAGTATATTATGAATATTATATTATATAATCTGCATTCTATAGAGCTTTTGCAGTGGCTGTTAAGATTGAAAGAGTTGTTTTTCATTCAGTCTATTCTGTTCTGTTTTTTTCGCATAGAATCAGTAGTAAAAAGCATTATAATCTGACAGGAGGTATCATTGAATATGGGCTGTTAGATCCATTACTGAGCATGGTTTTGCTAAGTGCTCTCGGAGGTTTTTGGTTTCACTCCAGCATATATCCACACTTGGGAAACTTAATGTTTTTCCTCACAAGGCAATGGGAAACACTTGAAGTGCCTAACATGATGGCTCTGATTGAATCTGTTTGTAGATGTGGCTTCACTTTTTGGTGAAAAAACTCAGTCTGTTTTGGACTGTGTGATGACAAACAGAGAGGTGGGGAGATTTGCATAATGTAAACCAAATTGTTCATTCAGACAAGAATGTCTGAAACAACTGCTCACATTGCTTAAAATAAGTACAGGTCAGAAGGAGTGTGTTGTTTCATTTTTACATAAATGTATAGGTTATGCAGAATGATAGAACATTATTTCACCCATATTTTGACATTTTATTTTCACAACAGTTATTTGAAACAATTAGACACTTTACTTGCATTTAATGTACACCAATATGGAACTCATCTGACCCATATACTGTATGTATGTATTAGAGGTCGACCGATAGTGGATTTTACCGATACCGATAGCTAGCTTGGACAACACTGGTCGATACCGATTAATCAACCAGCGCAGAACCTCAGAGAAATCATAGCCTATGGGGGAAATGTCAATAGAACAGAATTAATAAGCATCAGTACTTCATAGCCCTCCATGTGAGGGAAAACAGATTGAGTGTACTGCATTCAGTACAGTATGTATATGTATATGTGACCCTGGACCACAAAACCAGTCTTAAGGCGCTGGGGTATATTTGTAGCAATAGCTAAAAATAGGCTACATTGTATGGGTCAAAATTATTGATGTTTCTTTTATGCCAAAAATCATTAGGACATGAAGTAAAAATCATGTTCCATGAGGATATTTTGTAAATTTCCTACCGTAAATATATCAAAACTTAATTTTTGATTAGTAATATGCATTGCTAAGAACTTCATTTGGACAACTTTAAAGGCGATTTTCTCAATATTTAGATTTTTTTGCACCCTCAGATTCCAGATTTTCAAATAGTTGTATCTCATATATATATATGTGATGCCTAAATTATATGATACAAGTGATTCCATGATACTGTATCATATAAAATCAACTGATTTTAATTTTTAGTGCATCATTTCTAATTCATGTAGACAATATCGTTTCAATTCTAATATTAGACAGTGCTGGTTTTAAGCCATGATAAAGAATAATAAAATAATGATACATACAGAGCTCTTCTTGTCATTCCGCATCACATTACAGTCTAATGCTCATATTTTTTGTTTGTTTCTTTGTTTTTCTTGCTGCCCTGTCAAATTTCTATAGAGTTCTAGGATGGCACAGTGTGAGAGCCGAAAAATGGTTTCTACAGACTGATAAAGAGCAAATCAACTGGCCTTTGGTCTGGCGGCTTCAGTGTCTGTTGTCAGGTGTATTTGTCTTGCAGAGGAGTCAATATATCATGAGGAGAGATTAGAGGCTTTGAGCGAGAGTCAGGTTGCTGTTGTCAATGGTAATCGTGTGATGAATATCATGTGTAATTTGGAGTAACCTCAGCCATCGTTTAGATGTTGACCCGTGCCTCTGTTTGAAGTTTATTTTGGCTCTTGTTTGGGGAACCAGGCCTGTCAGTCAGTTACTCGACCTCTAATTAAAATGAATGGCGAGTCTGCTGGGAGTACAGATGTGGTCAACAACCTGTTCATCTCTCAGAGGACACGATGTACTACTTGCAGATAATAATCTGGATTTATTACATCCTTAGAGTGCTGCTGAAGATGGCGACTGTTGCAAACTCTTCATGGTTGGTAACAGGTGGGCCAGTTGGTGGGCCAAAGTAACATAATGATGCTGCCATCTTTCTGAGGTAATTTTTACCCTCCTGTAATTCGGTTCCGAATCTAAGGTGAAAATTAGCATTTTGACCCCCCTCTACAAAATAGTGGATTACTCAGTAAATATACATCGGTGGTAGTGTTGTCAAAAGACCCGGTACTTCGGTACCAAGTCAGTACAAAAAAAATGAAAACGTTACAGTACCAGGTTTTTCAAAAGAGCTCTTTAGCTCCGCCCATTCCCATGAAGCACAGCGAATGATGCAATCATTCCCTATGCCCTCAAAATACTTAAATATTTGTATATGCATATTTTGCAATAAACAATATATATTGTTTCTCTAGAAACAACTAACAGTAACAACTTTAAATTAATAGTTTCATGTTTCACCGTCATTTTTATCCATTATTGTCTATCACAATGCTTCATGGGATTGCAGTTCTTTCCCTCATTAAAGCCATTAAGTATACAGTCTTGCACCTTTGACTTTTTGTCCGATTTTCAAATATCTTTTTGCTTCAAATCATAGTTTTCCTCAAAGTTTGTTGGATTGGTTCATGGCTTATAATGCTTTAACAAAGACTTTTTAAAATCCCTATCGAAAAAAAATGAATTGGAAAAATACTTCTGGAACCAACACCAATTTTTCTTGATCATCTAAACATTTAACATTCTCTATATAGAGATTTATTGTTTGTTGTTCCGTTTAATTGTGTGTGTTGCCTTTGCAATGCCAAAACAGCTATTTCAGACATATCAAAACACTACTAAAATCAATAAATATGAACTAGATAATACAGCGGGCTGTAGTTTGTAGTAGGCTGACAGAGGTCCGGGGCTGTTTTTAGTCCCAGTACATCCCTGCCATTACTAAAAGCACACTGAAATGCAATTAATCATTTGTCAGAATGTCGTGTCCCAAGTGATGTAGAGGGAGTATGTTGGCTTAAATTACAGTATCCTGCAAAGTACCATGAAATGGGCGATGATCCCTCCCTGCTATGTAGCTGCTCCCTAAGGTTTTGAACTAAAATGAAAAGGAAAAAATAAAAGTTCACTGTACATTCAATGTTGAAAGACTGAAGCATTACTAATCATTTTTTGCCCCATTTGATAGGCTATTGATGACATATTTTTTTCAGTGGGTGGTTGTGTGGCTAATCATATTTACTTTTGTATTACTAAAAATATGATATGTTTTAAAATATGGACCAACTCTCTGTAACAAAAAACAAACAAAAAATTCTCTCCAACAATAATTGTTTTTATCTCCATTTCTCCAGCTTTTTTATAGATGGTCTGCTTTATGGCCAATAGAAAAGCACAGAAGGAAAGTGCAGGACTTGTTTCTTCATATTTTTATGTCATTTTTTTAAAAATTATGTGGGAAATGGATTTGAATGTAGTATTAAATGGGGCCAAAAGGTTGCATTAACCAAAAAAAAAAAGTTTTTTATTGAGTTTTAAAAACGTAACACATTTATTAGTATAGATGCTATTTACTTAGATTTGTTTGTTTGTTTGTTTTGTTTTTTAATCTAATACAATGACATTTAGTGTAAGTGTCCAAATACTTTTTGGGAACACTGCATTTGTCTTGTTTAATCAGAAAGTGCAGGACTTGTTTCTTCAGATTGTTTTATGCCATGTTTTGAGAAATTATTTGGTAAATTTTGATTTTAAGCATAGTAAAATGTATTAAATGCAACGAAAGATTGCGTTAACCAATAAAATGGCATTTATTAAAAACATTTCCTAATCCCTACTTTACTATCTTTTGCACAGAACTTGATACTAATAGGGATTGGAAGGAAAGAAAAATGGAGAGAATTAAATTTTAAAGGGTCCCATAAAAATAGACCAGGAGAGAGACGTGAGTGAGGATTCGAGAAGATAAATGAGAGATTCCAAGTGGAATAATTCATGGGATATTGTTCATTAAGTTGGGTGAGCAGATTGCAAGACAGAATGTGTCTGTTGTGCTTTTGTCTTTCTGAGAACAGGATAAATCGAAAAGGCCAAGAACTGGAAAGAGTAGGCCTACAGTTCACATCTTACACTCTTAAAAACAAAAGTCCTTTATTGGCATCGATGGTTCCATGAAGAACTTTTGACTTCCATGGGAACTTTGCATTGCACAAAAGGTTCTTTATAGTGTAAAAAGGTTCTTTAGATTATTCAAATGTTCTTCACACTAAGAAAAAATGGTTCTTTTAAGAACTTTTCACTGAAAGGTTCTTCCTGGAACCCAAAATGGTTCTTCTATGGCATCAATGCAAAAAAAAAAAAAAGTCAGATAACTTAAGAGTGTAGATCCCAAGAGACATGTTTTTGTTTTTCATACTAAGCATACTAATAGTTTCCTCAATTTTGACCATTGTTGTTTTTCAACCAGGATTCTGATCTGCATCCTTTTCTTTCCAGCGAGACTGATATCTGAAGGAAATGATGTCTCCTCTTAGTGACCCGAAGACAGATTATGATATCTTAATGCAATTAGGAAATTATATCGGATAACGATTCTTAGTATTACAGAGGAAATGTCCCAGGACCAGTGTCTGGCTGTGTGTTTCTCACATAACAGGCTTCACTGTTGGACCAGGTTCTCCTGCCTGATTGAGATCTTTGCTGGTCTTATACTGTGTTTGGTTCCTGGAGTCAAATGGTCTCCTTTCAACAAAGTGCAGAGTTGGTTTTTCACTCTTGGAGGTAGGTGTGGCTGACTCTTAACTTTTATAAAGAATATCTCTTTGGATTTGAGACTTTAGTCTTTGCAACTTTACAGATCTTCTTTATGCACCAAGAGCTTGTAACACTCCAAAGAGAAAGGAAAAATTGAAATCGCATCATATGACCCCTTTAATGTTCAGGGTTTTCTAGTGAAATCCTATCAGAAGAGATGTTTTTCAGTGGTTAGGCTTATAGTGATTTATCTGAAATAAGAGAATCACGCTCAACAAACATATCTGTGATTGGCAACAATGCTCTGCGCTGCAAAAACACGTTGTAAATTGAAACCTTTGATGCTCTTCACAGACACTCACACAAATACAGGAGCGTTTGAAAGCAGCCGCCTGTCAGCAAATCGGTACTACCGGTACTGTGGAAAGGCTGGTATCATTACGTTTTTAAAATGTAGGTATTGACTTAGTACTGAAGTGCCGGTACTTTTGACAACATTAGTTCTGATGTTCTTTACTTTACAGTTTTCCAATAGTTGACTATTACATATTCCATAGTATTTGCCTGTTTGTTTTTCTAGAATTTTTACATGATTTGAGCTTAGGAAGCACTTAATTTATTCTACCATTGTCAGATTTTATTCCTGATTTGAAAACTAAATTTTGGCAAACAGTTATGGGATTTCTTACCCCATTCAAGTAGCTGCCTTGGGGAGTTACAAATATGGCTGCTTATTTGCAGTACCTTAAAGGGACTTTCTTTTTAAGCTTTTAAGTGATGCCCACCAATATTAGCACAGCGCCTCACTTTGACTTGGTGGGCTTTTTATTTATTTATTTATTTATTTTTTGTAATTGATCGGATGTACAGTTTTCCTGTTGCAGACAAAAATAAATAAAAATCCAATGGAGTGAATGTTCATAATGTTTATGCTTTGATTTGAACTTTCAGGCCAAGTCAGCATTTTGCCTTTACTAAAGCAATAAGCCCCAAGAAGCCGTGGTTTACAGTGAATTTATAACAGCTAAGGGGCGTTGTTAGGCACGACACGAAGCGGAGTATAAAACGGTTTATTCCATATATGTAGTAAGGTTTCACAAAATAAAACAGAGCAAATAAAGTGTAATGATATTAATAAAAACATTATTCTTCCACCAGACAATGTAGTTCCTCAGAAACGGTTGTGGTTGCAGCAAAGTGGTTGCCAAGCAACATCCAAACGCAGAAACAAAGAGGTGTATGTTTGTAGAGTAATTTACAACAGCCTCGAATGCGGCTCAACCAATCAGAATCAAGGACCGGAACTATCCGTTTTATAAAGTTATTTTTATTATACTTTACAGTATTTTTATTGTTAAAGAACATCTTATAACTTGAACTCCTCACGGAAATCCAATAAAATAAGTGGGTGGTTATGTAGTGATTATGGATTTGGCCTGGTAGTCTGAGGGTTTAAAACCTATGAACTAAATATGTATGAAGTCATCCTTTGTCACATGAGCATGATGTTTGCTCCAAATGCTGATCCAAATTAGCAGCTTAAAGGTAGACAGGGTAGGTGATTTGGTTCAGAAACATTTTTTGTTATGCTGTTTGAAAGTCTCTTCACATCCCCATATCAATCACTAAGTTAAGTGCTCTAAATGTATTTATATGTACTTATATTGTCTGTGGAAGTTTTCTCAGACATAAGGGTAATCTGACAGTGTTGCATTAAATCCTCCACCAACGCCGTCTCTCATCGTGTCGCTGGTTAGCCTCTGGTCTGCCTGTGCGCGGTCATGTGTTTTGGAGGAGGCGTGGCTTTGGAGAGTGGACGCGTTTCAGAAAGGCGGGGCATAGAGGAGAAACAAGGTTTTTTTAACCTTAAACCGCATAAACACATTTCATTACACCAAATACACAAAATAATGTTCTTTTTAGCAGCATCATATGACCCCTTTAAGTAAATTAAACAAATGAAAAAATTATATATACTATTTAGAAAAATAATATATCATTTAATTTAATTTAATTTGCTTAAAATGTATTTAAATGTAAATGATTTTAATAAATTAAATGAATTTAAATGTAAATGTAAAAAGTATATGTATAATTAAGTTTAATTTGTTTAAAATATATAATTTATTTAAATGTAATTATTTAATTAACATATATCATTCACTTACATTTAAATAAATTAAATTAATGTAATGAAGATTGTTTACACAAATTTAATTAAATTTACATGTATGCCTTTAGTGGATGTTTTTATCCAAAACAACTAAAAGTGTAAATGTATAATTTTTTTATAAGAATGTGTATTCCCTGTGAATCAAACCCATGAGGTATTGCTTGTACCACACTCTACTAGTTGAACTACATGGACATAAGCTATTAGTAGGTTTAAGGTCCTGTTTAAGTCGGGTGGGACTGAAAAGTATTTGTGTGGTATACATAACCCTGATTCCTTGAGAGCTCTGTTTCTGATAACTCTGATGGTTTAGAGTATGGCAAGGCATTTCCATCACTAATAGGATGCTGTTTCTCTTTGTGGTTCCGGAAGGATTTTATAGAAAGCTAACCATACAGTTACCGATCACATCTAATGAGTTTCTGTCCCTCTGACTCACTCTTTCTCTCTTTCTCTGTAGTTCTACCAGTTGTTTCTCATGCAGACGTGTAGAGAATCACTCTGAAGGTTCAGGATGAGAAAATGGCGCATTCGTTTACTCCACCAGGACCTAAAAGTTTCCGTAAGTTCACCCGTGAATCTCTTAAGGCCATCGAGAGTCGGATCGCTGAGGAGAACGCCAGGAAGTCCAAGGACAAGCACGAGAAAAATAAAGACGATGAATGCAGGAGGAAACCCAACAGCGGCCTGGAGGCCGGGAAAAATCTGCCCTTCATATACGGAGACGTTCCCAGAGGATTGGTGTCCACGCCACTGGAGGACCTGGACCAGTTCTACAGCAATCGGGCAGTGAGTTTGGATTTATATTTCTCAACGAACCCATGAGAGTCCACAGGCACTGCAAGGGGTACAAAGCATCACCCTGAAAACTGGGATTTAAAGTTTAAATCTTAGAAAAATGTAAAAAGAAAGACTTGGAAAGAAACTTTATAAATGTTTTTGAAATTTGAAACATGTAAAAAAAAAAGTACATTTGAGTAAGACTTGATTTAATATAAAAAGCTATTTCATGGTCAATAATTAAATAAGAACATTTTCAACAAATAATGTTTTCAAATGCAAATTAAGAAGAACTAAACATATTATATGTTATTGTTGTGCATGTTTTATTTATATATATATACTGTATATATATATATATATATATATATATATATATAATACGTATTTTTAATTATATATAATTTTTGTTTATTTTTATTTTTTACACACACACACACACACACACACACAGGTTTGTTTTTGTGAAAAGTGGGGACATCCCATAGGCGTAATGGTTTACTGTACAAGACTCCCACACCAGAATAAAGGACACAAAAAGCATTAATAGTTAATTTGTGCTTTACATTGAATAAATTAGACCAACCTTTAATCACTGAACAAATCTCCTGCTTTATTTTATGGCAAATATTTTTTATTATTATTATTTTTTTTACAATCAGATACACAGTCATAGAGATTCAGGATTTGAAGCCCTTAATTCTACTTCAGAATAGCACTTATTATCTTGATCTTAATCATCCTATTAAAATCGAAGGGAACACACTATATCAGTAAGTTCTCTAAAAGTAAGAAGCACACAATGAGTTGTATTAGCAGCTGTTTAAAAATACAACTTATAACGGATTTACATTACTTTTTCATTCATTTTACACACACACACACACACAGGTTTGTTTTTGTGAAAAGTGGGGACATCCCATGGGCGTAATGGTTTTTATACTGTACAAACTGTTTGTGCTATTGCCCTACACCAACCCTAGCCCTAAACCTACCCCTTACAGGAAACTTTGTGCTATTTCAGATTTTCAATACACTCCATTCTGTGTGATTTACGTTCGTTTGAAAAGTGGGGACATGGGGTAATGTCCTGAAAAGTCACCTTCTCCTTGTAATACCTATGTCATACCCTTGTCATTATACAAATTTATGTCCTCATTTGTCACAAAAATGCGCACACACACACACACACACACACACACACATATATTTATTTTATATTTATTTTGCTTACTGTTTTGCCCACCTTTAATGTATTCATCTTCTTCATCTCCCTCTTGTTTAGACTTTTATAGTAGTGAACAAAAAAAAGACAATCAGTCGTTTCAGCGCCGCTTCTGCCTTGTACATCTTCAGTCCCTTCAACCTTCTGAGGAGAATATCAATTAAGATTTTGGTACATTCATATCCTTCTCAACTGCTGAAACATGCAGATGGCGACTGTCTTGCTGTGATGGATGGGTCTTATGTTTTTACTGTTTAATCCAGTGGGTTTCAATTGATAATTTACAACCCAAAAATGAGTTGTAGGCCTGTTATGTTTGATTGGTAATAAATGCAAATAATTAACTGAAAATAACCATGATGAATCAATGTAGATGTCAAATGGACATGTTGTTCTCAGAAACCATTAACAAAATTACATAAGGTCAAAGAAAATATGACCCAAATGGCATTAAAGAAAGGTTTGCTTCAGGATAAACATACTTTGTGTGATAAATGGTAAGCAGCTGAGAGCCTGAAACTATGGCTTGATGACTTCGTGTCCAATGTAAAACCTGATCCTGAAGCAAAACCAGTTGAGAACCTCTATATGATTCAATCATTTATCAAAAAAAATCAATTTTAAATGGATTATCATCTTACTAGCTAAAGCCTCTTTAAACCTCTTTTACTCCATACTGCAGGAAAATTTCATTTCAAGTGTGTATTTCAGTAAGATTTGTTAATGATTTTGAAAAAATCTCTTCTGCTCACCAAGGCTGCACTTATTTGATCAAAAATACAGTAAAATCAGTAATATTGTGAAATATTATTACAATTTCAGATAACTGTTTTCTATATGAATATATTGTAAAATGTAATTTATTCCTGTGATGCAAAGCTGAATTTTCAGCATCATTACTCCAGTCTTCAGTGTCACGTGATCCTTCAGAAATCATTCTAATATGCTGATTTGCTGCTCAAAAAAACATTTTATTATTATCAATGTTGAAAACAGTTGTGCTGCTTATTATTTGTATGGAAACCATGATGCATTTATTTTTTCAGGATTATTTGATGAATAGAAAAATCAAAAGAACAGCGTTTATTTGATTTATTTTATTTTATTTTTTGGTAATATTATACATGTCTGCACTATAACTTTTGATCAATTTAATGTGTTCATTTCTATAAAAAAAATTCTTACTGACCCCAAACTTCTGAATGGTACTGTAGTTCTGTCACTAAGTTTCCTTAACTGCAGCTTTCACATTGTTCAGTATGTTTATAATGTTCACTATACTGGCAAACTGCGCTTTCATGGTCTACTCACAACCTCCAGACTGGGCCAAGAATGTAGAGTGAGTTGATCTCTTTGTTGCTTTTCAAGCATCGTGTAGAAATGTTCACTATGTTTGCTGAGTGCAGGAACTGAGGGTCTTGTTTTTAACAGATATGCCTTCACTGGGATATACACCTTTGAAGCACTCATAAAGATCATCGCCAGGGGATTCTGTGTGGGTCAGTTTACGTTCCTCAGAGACCCGTGGAACTGGTTGGATTTTATGGTTATAGTCATGGCGTAAGTATGACAAATCTGTTATTTACCCCGGCTGCACTGCTTTAAATTATTATAATCCATTTATTATCATTGCTTAAAGGTGGGGTAAGCTATTTTTCAAAAACGCTTTAGAAAACTGATTCGGGCCGACTAGCAAAACAAACTTGTAGCCAATCAGCAGTAAGGGGCGTGTCTACTCATGATGTGGAGGAGAGAGTGTTCAGTGGACAGGACGGACATTAGCCGTGCCGAGTGACAGAAAGATAGAGATGGCGGATAAAAAACAAAAGAGGAAAACGTCTGTGGAACAAAAGAGGGCTTAAAGGAACACTCCACTATTTTTGAAAATAGGCTCATTTTCCAACTCCCTTAGAGTTAAACAGTTGAGTTTTACCGTTTTCGAATCCATTCAGCCGATCTCCGGGTCTGGCGGTAGCACTTTTAGCTGTAGCTTAGCATAGATCATTGAATCTGATTAGACCGTTAGCATCTCGCTCAAAAATGACCAAAGAGTTTCTATATTTTTCCTATTTAAAACTTGACTCTTCTGTAGTTACATCGTGTACTAAGACCGACGGAAAATGAAAAGTTGCGGGCGTGTTTGTTCTGGTGATTTCAAATGTCAACATTGGCTACCAGAAATCGCTTACCCCACCTTTAAAGGTGAAGAGTGTAAAAAGACTTTGCTGGTTTCTAGCTGACCAGGTTTACTTTCTTAATTCACATTCCTGTCTTATCGTGGATGATTTATCTGTAAAAACTGTTGCAGATAAAAAATTCTGCCTTTACAATCGTTCATTAAAATGTAGTAATTTACTCTGTCTCTAAAACCACTTTTCTTTTTGGCTGACATCACCTAAACCTCCCCTGAAATTACTCCTTTTTTTATATGAAACACCCACTTTCACCAATTCCTTGATAAAAGTCCCATCCTACATTTTTTCTTAGTATTTAACTTTAAAATATGTTAAAAAATGATGTTGGAAGGGGCAAGTTGGAATTTGGGAATGTTCATTATTTTTGCAATTCTGTTTGGTGCTGCTAATGGCGTATAAATTACACTCTTCAACTTTAGTGTTTCATAGTCCATTGAGTGGTCAAAAATGATCATCTTCAGTTGTTATTGTCAGCTTTCAATGATAAGAGTGCTGCGGATAAAAGTGTCTGGTAAATGTCAAAATATAAATGTAAATCTGTAGATTGAAACACATTTCTTTTTTTTTTTGGTTTCTGTCTCTAACATTTAAAATGCATTATTAAAGGATTGAATTGATAGTTTATACATTTAGAGTAAAACGTTTAGAGTTCAAAAAAGTTGTTCCAATAAGCTTGTGGTTCAAAAATGTGTTTCCTTGCTAAGACTTCTCAAAAACTTCTCAAATTGGCATATTTGTCTATTTAAAATCACAGAGAAAAGTTGACTTCTTTGCCAGCCCATATTAAAACAAAAAATGCTTACAATTGTTTATAATAGTTTATTGTATTTTATTTTAAATGAAAATATATTATTAAATATTAAATATGTTATTTTATATTTCATTTTTTATATATGTTTATGCACTATATGTTTATTAAAATACGTAAACACTATTACTTTTTAGAGTTTAAAATACTTAATACTTTAATTTTAATTGTTTTTTTAAGAAGCAGATATAATCTTTAATTATGCATTCTTAACTTATAATTAGTCCATAAAATGCCCATAAAGGCCACTAGCATCTTCAGTGCTCATCAGCTTTATTTGTATCTGTATATTTGGTCCCACAGGTTTGTAACAGAGTTTATAAACATAGGCAATGTATCAGCTCTCCGCACATTCAGGGTACTCAGAGCTTTGAAAACTATTTCAGTAATTCCAGGTAAGCAGGGAACACGATTAGATGTACTACCTCTGTGTGACCTTTGAACCCGACTGCAACCCTGTGTCTCGACCTTCCTGTGTGTTGTATGTCTGGCAGTGTTTGATTTCCCACCCTCCATGTTTCAGATATGTAACAGAGTTTGTGGATCTGGGTAGTGTGTCCGCCCTGCGAGCGTTCAGAGTTCTTCGAGCCCTGAAAACTATATCGGTCATCCCAGGTGAGAGTTAGGGCAAAGGTCACGGTCACAGATGCTGACACTGCTTCCTTCAAGCATGTCATGTTCTTCTTTAAGTGCTTAAATAAGTATTTTTTTCAAACATTTTCCAGTTTTCTTTTTCAGGTGTTCTTGCTTTAATTTATGATTTGATGGTTGCACACACAAAAAAACAAGCAGTGATGTCTGATTCACATTGAATAAGTCAATTATTTTTAATCAGTAGGTCAAAAACTCACAAATCTTGAAATGTATCAGTTTCAATCTATGAAGCAACACCCTGAAATGCAGTCATTACTTTTGTCATACGCAGTTTGAGAACTGTTTCATTTATGTGTGCTTACGAGACTTAAATGGTTTACTAGTAAAAGTACTACAAAAGCAATAGTTCACCCAAAAATGAAAATCTGCTGAAAATGTACTCATCCTCTGGCCATTCAAGATGTGGATCAGTTTGTTTCTTCATCTGACCAGATTTGGAGAAATGTAACATTACATCACTTGCTCACCAATGGATGCTCTGCAGTGAATGGGTGCTGTCAGAATGAGAGTCCTAACAGCTGATAAAAACATCACAGTAATCCACATTTTTATTTTTATTTTTACACACAAACGTGCAGCTTTTCACTCTACTGCTCTGATAAAGAAACTAATTCATCTACATCTTGCATGGCCTGAGAATGAGTACATTTTCAGCAAATTTTCTTTTTTTAGTGAACTACTCCTTTAACGATCACTGTAATGTGTTATTGAAATCAGACCTAGATTCGTTATGGGCGAGTGTTTGCTGTTTTTGTTTCTCCTCTCCTTTTGTGATGAGTTTGTTTGTACTGTAGCCGTCTTGCATGTCTTCAGCAGTGATGTGCATGTGATACATGAAAAACTACTGTGAACTTTATCCTGAAACATTCAGAGATTTCCTCTTGTAGCATTAAGAACATATCAAATTTAAAAAAACATATCAGTGTTAACATAATCATATAAATAAAAAACACTATTTAAATACATTCAGGGTCCAAAATTAATGTAATGCATTAAATACAAACTGCTGTTACATGATTTAAGTTGAATTGTAAAAATGATAGCCTGACCCTTGCTGATGTGTTATTAGTGAAATAAATCATAAACTGAAGGAATACATCTGTCATGACTTCTAATGGCTAAATTTGGCAAAACAAGGAGTCTTCTCACATGAAGAGTCTCTCGTATGTGATGTCACAATGACCTGCACTGTTTGTCATAAATATGCATGAAAACAACAGTTAAATAATTCCATTTCAAAGTCAGAATAAAATACTTGAATTGAATTTTGGACCCTGATTACATCAGTGTAAAGTTGGAAAGTGACAAGGTTTACTCTGTTTTGCACAGGGCTGAAAACAATCGTTGGAGCTCTGATCCAGTCAGTGAAGAAGCTGTCAGATGTGATGATCTTGACTATTTTTTGCCTGAGCGTCTTTGCTTTGGTCGGACTGCAGCTGTTCATGGGAGTTCTAAAACACAAATGTGTGCTCCAGCCATCCAATCACAACTTAACTTATTATATTGTTAACAAGACAGAGGTGTGTTACCTGACACCCGAATGCAATGATTACATTAACAATCAGAGTAAGTTCATTTTCATTGTTTTGCTGAATGGAATAGATTCAGAATCTGATGCAGCTGCACTATTTATGTAACGATGATCAACATTTGTGTTTTGTTGTGAAAACTCAAATAATCATGCAATTAATTTTAGTAATATTAGAAGTACATGTAGCTGAAAATATGTTAGTGCACAATAAAAGAATATGCAGTAAGCATGCAGATATTAAACTATGCAAAACCCTCAAATGCTTTCATGCACCCAAAGGCAATTAATAGAAAACAAAAACTTGTGTTTATTTGATTTTTATTTATTTTTTTAACACAACGTAGAGAAACAAAATGACAAATTGAATTAAACAAGGCACAAAAAGCAATGTTGGACCAAGGTTTCCTACAAAAATTGTAACTGTTGGTAAACATGAATTTTGCTCCATCCATACATGCATCAGTACATCCATAAATGCATCCATACATTTATCCACCAATACACACATGCATCCATGCGTTTCAGCAGAAAGCCACATAAAATTATATAAATGAATGACTGTACAACACTAATTTACTTATTGTATTAGTGATTTAGAAATGGTACAGAACATTGAAATCATATATTATTGCTGTATGTGACAAGTTATTGCAAATAATATGGGTATCACAACATCGCGTAATCCAGAGAGACTAGAGGTTTTAGAACACCTGAAAACTTTCGATCAGGGCCGATATAAAGGCAGTGAAGAGTGACAGGTCCAGTATACTAATTACAAGTATTGTGTGTGTGTGTAAGTGATCTGTGCACCTGCCAGACAGCCAGCTGTCATCATTCAGCATTATGGACGTTTACATTAGCTCCAGCCATGAAAAACCTTTTTGAGAGAAAGAGGAAGAGGAATTCCACCTTGTTCATAGGGGGGTGAAATATGATATCTATTATAAAGTACTTTAGTGGGATGGGGGAAAGCTATCATAGGAGTGAGGTAATCTGGACCGCTGCTTGCTGAGGACAGTGCCTTCCACATGTACTATTATTCTGGTACATACACAAATTCTGCTGGCATTTTGACATTTCACTCATTTGCATGGGGCTTGGCCCTGCTCCATTAAAAAACAAAACAAAAAAAAACGTCCCATTTAATTCGATGGGTCAGAGAGAGGATGGAAAATGGTCAGTCTGTTTTCTGGTCTTTTCTGGTGTTAATGTATGACCATTTTCTTCAATATTTTTTGTTGCCAAAAATGGACCAATAAGAAAATGGTAATTTATTAAGGGACATTTATTGCACAAAAACAATGAAGAAAATGGTCATATGGTAATTTTTGTGCAATAAATAAATAAATAAAAATTACATATAAAATACATTAACAGATGAAGAATATTAAATACAAAAATGAAGAAAATAGTAATATATTAAGACTTTTTATTGCAAATGGACCAGTCTTAATATCATCATTGGCCCATTTTCTGCACCAAAAACAATGGAGAAAATGGCCATATGGTAATATTTAGTGGGGGAAAAATGTACCAGTGAAGTGAATAATATTTTATGTGTGTATATATATATATATATATACATACATTTAAAATATGAAATGACCTGTAATGAACTGAATAAACTCATGGGTTATAGTACAAACCAACTAATACACCTTAACTTTATATAAGTTTTATTATGAATGGTATTCTTTTTTTTCCTGTAGGTAACCATTATGTCCCAACAGGAAAGAAAGATGCTCTGATCTGTGGGAAAAGTAGTGATGCTGGGTAAGCTATGTGTATTGAATTATTTCATAAACCTTGGCATTATCTTCCCTTCAAACATCATTCGCCAAGAGCAGTTACACGTTTTATGTTATGTTGCATGGTGAGTTTTTGACAATTGCTGTCTCACACGTGTTCATTTCAGGCAGTGTCCAGAAAATTATTTATGTATTAAAGCAAGTCCCAATCCAGATTATGGTTACACAAGCTTTGATTCCTTTGGCTGGGCCTTCCTTTCTTTATTCAGACTGATGACTCAAGACTACTGGGAGAATCTTTACCAACAGGTGCGTGTTTTGTTTGTCTACGTAGAGGAAACCAAATTTGTATTATTACTTTTCTTTTTCGGAACACAAAAGATGTTTTGCAGACTGTTTGAGCAGTTTCTTCTCCGATCTGTTCTTCACAAAATCAGTCATATGATTTAGAATGTAGTCATATAGACTATTCTATGGTATTTTTATAGTGTTTTTTTGTCATTTATAAAATCCCCATCCACTTTCATTGTTAGGAAAAGAAGATAATCATGCTGGAATGACACAAATAGCTTCCTATGTTTATTTGACACTAATTGTGGACTTTTCTTACAGACTCTTCGGGCCGCAGGAAAAAGCTACATGATTTTTTTCGTGCTGGTCATTTTCTTGGGATCCTTCTACCTGGTGAACCTGATCCTGGCTGTGGTTGCCATGGCATATGATGAACAAAATCAAGCCACTATTGATGAGGCTTTGAAGAAAGAGGAGGAGTTTAATGCCATGCTCCAGCAGCTGATGAGACACGAGGAGGAAGCTCAGGTCTGTTGGGTGTTTTCATTAAAACGGGTATGAATACCATGCAAATGGTAACGTACAGCGCCATCAGTGCCAAAGTCACGGGTTTGATTCTTGGGAAAATGCATGCATCACTAGCAGAATGTATTCCTTCAAAGCATTTCAAATACATGAATGTAAATGCCGGAAACCTTTACAAACTGCATAAATATAATCTGTTGCATGATTGCTTGGCAGGCTGCGGCTGAAGCGTCCAAGTGTGATGGGCTCAGTGGAGAAAAGACGGACTCTTCCTCGGACGCCTCCAAACTCAGTTCCAAAAGTGCCAAAGAAAGACGCAACCGCAGGAAAAAGAGACAGCGTCAGGGGGAAGGCGAGAAAGAGGAGGATTCGAACATAGAGGGAAATGGTAGAAAGGCCAGCTTCCGTTTTACAGCTGATGGAAAAATCCGGCGCTCACGTGAAAGGACTTGCACGTCTCCACATCAGGTTAGAAAAAAATCTTTTTTTTATCATTTGATGCTTATTTTACCAATAAGGAAATGTCATTTGTTTAAATACAGAAGACAACTGTCATATCAGTGTTTGTGAAATCAGAATAATTATGGAAATGTCTTATTGCGTACGTGTGATATTATTACAGTTTTAGAATAGTACTGGAAAGACAAACTTTGACATTTTTTGATAAATGAAGAATGAGGTTTGAAAGGTGTACAGGAATGATAAATAGATGGGTCTAATTTACATATCTGATTCATGATTTAGAAATGATACTGAACATTAAATATATTATTGATAGACAGATAGAAAGTTTCTACATTATTCAGCATTAAAAATTAATTTTATTTGATTCTGCCCCCCTCATTCTTTCAACTATCTGCTTGACTCAAATCTAAATTATTTTCGCCTCCTCGTTCGTAACAAATTCATGGATTTTTTTTTTCCATTTCTTTGCTTTGAGAAAAAAAAACTTCATCTCAACTTCATCAAAACTAAAGACATCTATCAACTTTCATTTATTTTTCATCTTCTCACATTGTCATCTTTCTCTTACGTCATTGTTCTTTTTCATATTCAGCATAATCATCAACATCATCTTCATCAAGATATTCACGATTTTTGCCACTTTTGTTCTGTTCTGCCATTGCTTGTCCAATTGATCTGTTGCTAGACTCATAATTTTCTTTAAAATGTTTAGATTAGATTTGATGTTATTCTTATGTGGGCTGAAATTTTGAATTGCAAAGCATCACTATCTGCCATTTTTCTTTAAAGAAATTGCTAAATTATGTAATCGCATGACTAAAAACTACAATTAAATACACAGATTGCAATTACAATATTTTTGGATCATTACTGTAAAATTAACAAATTAATTTAAAAACACAGGATTTCCATGAACTTACACTAAAAAAGAGCAAAAACGAAGGATGATAACTTTAGCTATAACTGAAGTTTTAATAATCACTCCACGTCCACAGTGTTGTTTTTCCAAATCATAAATAATAAAAACATTGACAACCAATCAATTGTCATGCATTGGTGTGGATGCCTATGTAGTTATTGCTATAGTTATATATGATAATAAGGCGGACAGTTGCTAAAGTTGGATCGGCAAATTGTTAAAAGTTGTAAATTGGGATATCTTCCATCGGTTAGTCAGGTTACATCCTCATATGCCTTAATTTGTTTGGCAGTGTATTTGTAAGGCTCTTTTTTCTCCTCAGTCCCCTCTGAGTTTTCAGGATTCAATCCTCACCCCACGTCGGGACAGCAAAGGTAGCATCTTCAGCTTCCGCAGGCGTGTGCATTCAGAAAACAACTACGCTGACGACGAGCAAAGCATGTGTGAGGAGACGGGCAGCCGGAGAGACTCTCTGTTTCTACCCTCTCGATCCGAGCGGCTTTACAGCACTCTTAGCAAAAGCAGTCTGACGCCGCGTATATTGTTGCCGTCTAATGGAAAAGTACGGTACGTGGTTGACAGCAATGGCATGGTGATAGTGTCGGGCGGAGCGTCTTCACCCAACTCGCCCTCCGGAATACTGACGCCGGAGGTGTCCAGAAAAAGAGCCATGTTTGACGACACTTGCGTAAGCACATATAATGCATGTGCTGTTGCTGTGGTGCAATGCTTCATTTTAAACTGCAGATTTTTATTATCATTCTCTCTCTATTAGGGGTCCAAGCACTGAAGGTGTTGGAACCCTATTGTATTTGTACTGATTATTTTCTTCTTCTTATCACTATTCTTTTTCTGTCCTAAAAGTGTCTGGCCAGACAAAAACGTAAGTCCTAGAAACACCAAATTTGGCAGGATGGTCCCAAATCTCCTCCACTACTCAGGTGCACACAGATCCCGGTTGGACCATAGGTGGCGCTATAATCAGTACTTTTACGTTTTTTCTCATATCTCCGCAACCATAAAGGTTACAATAAAAAAAAAACTCTGATTCTCTGAGACAAACTGAACAAAACATACTGTATATCGTACTAAACGTACTAAAATATCTCTTTTTATTGCAGTAGCCTAAATATTGCTGCCTTCAAGTGTACTCATGCCAAACTTCATGAATTTCTGATGCACTGGGTCATCGTTTAGAATCGCATCGTTTAAAATCTGTGTAATGGTTCAATAGATTTACTATGCATAACATTCATTATAGTTTCATAGTTTGAAGTTTAATAAAGGCTAAAACAATCTAAGTCTAATCAGTTTCCAAAGAAATCTGTGATCTCCAAAATACCTTCATATATATATATATATCCTAAATTCAGTGTCAATGTCATGTCAAGTTTTTGACATCAGTTTGATTTGCATATTTGACATGTTTTTTAGGTCAATTTTGATGTCAATTTGATGTCTTTTCAACATTAATTGCCCACTGGGTTGTGCTTGGACCCCGATGATTGCCGCTTGCGGCTATATTTTGACATGAATCTGTGCACGTTTTTGTTTTTTATTTTTTGCTAACTTTGGGTGAAAATCTGCAGAATTCTGTGGGATGAATTTAAATATGTAAAAAAAAAAAGCTGCATAATCAAATGCAAAATATGTATTTTAAAAAAAAACATGAAATGGCAGGGAACTTATGAGTGATCAGATTCACATTCTGCAGAAATCTGCAGAGATTACTGTGGAAGTTCATTGCATGCAGATTCTGTGTGTGAGCATGCAAATCAAGTTGTGACAATAAACAATTTCAATTGTTTTCCAGGATGACAGCATATCATCAGCGTGTAAAGACATAAAATGTGCAATATTAAAGTTACTGCAACTAATATATATTTTGGAAATCGATTAGTTTGTCAATTATTTGTTCAATTAATCAATTAATCATTAAAAAAGCAAAATACACATTATATCCAGCTTTGGATTCAAAGCTTGTTCAAGCATTTGTTTAAAGCATGTTACTCTGCATAATGTCTTTTTAAAAATTAAATTGTAACTTTTTTTACAACTTTTTAAAACCTTTGTATTTTATAAAGCATTTCATTGTATTGTATAAACATTTACAATGTCTTAATATTTTTAATATGTACTAATATGTACTACTAGTGGCATTTAGCACAAACAAAGGCATTCTCAAAGTGGTTAAAATGTCCACTGGAAATAGCACTGGAAATGTCCAAAAGGAAATAGCAGTGTTTGCAAGGCAGCAAAAGAATTGTGTTAAACGAAGGAAATTGAAATATATATGATATATATACATACATATAAATTGAAACATGCAAAGACCTTTTAAGTAGATCCCCCAAAAATCAGAAGTTTATGAAAAATAAGATGTTATGTTTCAAGACATGTTTTGTAAATTATTTATTTTGTTTTTAATTCAATTTTTTAAATTAATTTTTTTGCCACATTTCTTGTGAAATATCATTCATGCCTGAATTCATTCAGTTGAATACAAGAATGATTGACAAATAGCAATAGATTGCTGCATTACAAACACTAATGAAGCACCATCGTAACATTTGTTGATGTATTTGCTGTTGATTTAATCCCTTTACAGTATGACACAGATGAAGAATCTCGACGCCGATGTGATTCAAAGAGTTATTCAAAGGCTTTTCTATATGACCAGTCAGTGAGACAGCGAGCTTTGAGCGTCGCAAGTGTCAGCAACAACCCTACTGACTGTAAGAAACCCTAAATGCCAAACACACTTAGGGGCCGTTCACACAGAATGCATTTTTTCTTTGAAAAACGTGAGACTCTGGCAGTGGAATGGGGGAAAAATGCAAGGTCTTGTGATGCAAAGTTGAAATTATTCTTATTAAGGAAAAGTAGTGTATTCTGTGTGAACAGCCCTTTACAAGAAACTCAATGTGAGATATATTTGTTGGATTTTTCTCTGTACTTTTAAATAAATAGTTTTAAATAAAGTTTTAAATTTTAAACCTAAATGACTTTTATTGCTTTGTAGCACAAAAGTTTTCAATATCTTCTCAATACAGGACAATCTTTTATAATAAAATAATGGCCGAGGCTGTCAAGCTTCAAAAAATACAAAGGAACCATAAAAATCAAATATTGTTCATATGACATTTTCCCAATATTTAAAGTCATATGATACCTTTGTTTGAGTAATAGACCGAAAATGAATGATGCTTTTATTGTCTTCTTGAAGTTTGACAGCCTCATTTCTCATTTACTTTCATAGAGGCCCTTTTTATTTTTCACAGAAGAAAGATGAACTGTTCTTTTGATCAAGTGCTTGTTTGCTCATTTCTGTTTGTTACAAATGTTGCCAAAATTCATACTAGTTCACATACAGCTTTCAGATTGTCTTTATTTTTTTTTCACACGGCAGCGTCGGAGGTCTGGAAACAGAAGTGTGTGGAGTGCTGGTTCGAGTTTGCCGAGGATTATCTGATTTGGGATTGCAGTCCCACATGGCTGAAGATAAAGAAAATTGTCCACATGGTTGTGATGGACCCCTTTGCAGATCTGTTTATCACCATTTGCATAGTGATAAACACAGTATTCATGGCCATGGAGTATTATCCCATGCAAAATGACTATGTTTACATGCTTTCAACTGCCAATGTGGTAAGAACATTTGTAGCAGCATTTTAATGACTATGAAATGCCCTCATGTACAATATTTTGAGGCTTGTTCTGTTATTCTAGAAAGAGTTACTGTTATTAGTGTGCAACCCCACTGAAATGGAGGAGTGTGAATTTACTAATTAAATTTATATATGAAAGTGTTAAAACGGTATTTTGAATATAAGAATATAAGACACTTTATTTGTATATACGTTTTCTCAAATGATTGATAAAAGTGATCAAGAAATCCACATTACATATGTAATGTTTTTTATTTCAAATTTAGTTAGTAGACAGCTCTAGTTTTGTAAAATACTTTTAATAGGGTGACTGAAATCCTATTTCTCCTGAAAATATCCTGGCCAGGATTTCTAAATTGCCTAAAACAGCGGTTCTTAATCCTGGTCCTTGGGACCCCCAGCTCTGCATATTTTGCGTGTCTCTCTTGGTTAACACACCTGATTCAAATCATCGGCTCGTTAGAAGAGAGCTCCATGAATGAACTGTGTTCTGATTGACAGGGTCCCTACACAGTGTTCACTGCTCTCTACTCCCTGCACACGGCAAATCGGCTAAAGTTTACTTCACTTAAGAACACGGATTTGCGCTACACCACTGCCTGCAGCGTCTTCACACACAGACAAAACTGTGAAGTGAAAAGTGTGAAGGGTTATTTAACCGTAATCATTGAGATTTGCATAGTAGTCACGTCTCGCTCACTTTAATGCCCTTTAAATGGAACATATCCTTTCGAATAATATCCTGTGATGTCCACTTCGCAGGGCACTTACGGTCGAATGGAACAAACATCTGAAGCGATAAGAGAAACATACAAAATGTGCAAAGCGGGAGGTCATGAGGACCAGGATTAAGAACCGCTGTTTCAGGCAATTTAGAAATCCCAGCCAGGACATGTCTGGGAAAAAGAGGACGAGTGGTCCCTCTACTTTTATGTTTTTAATTGTCGTCTTACCTACAGGTTTTCACAGGTACAATTTATTTATATACAAAACAAAGTGTTAAAATTTTCTCATAAATGATTGCTAAACGTTAATGACTAATCAACATATGCAAAGATTTAATTATACATTTAGTCAGTAGATGGCTCTAGTTTTGTAAAAAAAAAGTTGTTCTTTTAAAAGTTTTAATTATTCCTTGCCTTCAGGTTTTCATAGGCATCTTTGCAGCAGAAATGATATTCAAGATCATTGCGTTGGACCCGTACACTTACTTTCAGGAAGGCTGGAATATCTTTGACAGCATCATAGTCACACTGAGTCTGCTGGAACTTTGTTTGGCAAATGTGGTGTCTGGAATTGGTTTTCTTAGGCCATTCAGACTGGTAAGAGTATCCCACTGTCATGCTTTACACCTAATGGCTCTAAAATCTATATAACTGCATATAAGATGCGCTTTACTATACGTAATGTTGTCTTCAAAGTTACCTTCTCTTGGCCAAGCAATGCATTTTTATATTTGTTAGCATATTAAATTTAAAATTTTCTTGAGAGAAATGTTGGGGAAGTCGTGGCCTAATGGTTAGAGAGTCGGACTCGTAACCCAAGGTTGTGGGTTCGAGTCTCGTACCGGCAGGGATTGTAGGTGGGGGGAGTGAATGTACAGCGCTCTCTCCCACCTTCAATACCACGACTTAGGTGCCCTTGAGCAAGGCACCGAACCCCCAACTGCTCCCCGGGCGCCG
>NW_015641598.1:244011-250563 GCF_001515625.1 Sinocyclocheilus rhinocerous | reverse complement strand
TAAAAGAGGAGGTCAGGTACATGCTTAATACAAAATTTCTTAAAGTGTGTGTTAAGATGTTTCTCCATAACATTGAGTCATTAATTGCTATAAATGTAAGCATTACTGTTGGCAAACTAGGGCTACATAACATAGTTTGTGATTTCTCTGATTTAAAATGTGAAAGGTTTGCCATGCATGTTTGTAGAGCTGTACAATTTGGCAAAAAAAAAAAAAAAGATTATATATTAATATGACCATATAATAATAATATACAATAATAATAATATTAAAAATATTAAAGATTTAAAATAAGTATTACTATTGTAATATTATGCAAAAATAAACTAATATATGCAAAATAAAATCAAGTAAATTATTATTATTATTACAATGTAACACTAAATTACAATAAAATGTATGGTTATCTTAATTTCTTCATTCACGCAGTGCATATATGTAAATCAAGCATTTGCAACTATTTGCACTAAGCCATATTGCAATTCTGTGGGGGTTTTTTTCTTTCAATTACTTGTGCAGCCCTCTGACAAGCTTCAAATTCAGAGCAAAATCAGTCTAATCAGCTTCGGATTGTCCTTGTGCATTTGTTTTTAAAAACTAAAGGCCAGCAGCTCGCTAGCTGATTTTTCAGCAGTAAACCAGTAAACCATTTGGGGAAGTCGTGGCCTAATGTTTAGAGAGTCGGACTCGTAACCCAAAGGTTGGGGGTTCGAGTCTCATACCGGCAGGGATTGTGGGGGGAGTGAATGTACAGCGCTCTCTCCCACCTTCAATACCACGACTGAGGTGCCCTTGAGCAAGGCACCGAACCCCCAACTGCTCCCCGGGCGCCGGGTGTGTGTGCACGGTGTGTGTGTGTTCACTGCTGTGTGTGTGCACTTTGGATGGGAGATGCAGAGCACTAATTCCGAGTATGGGTCGCCACATGTCACGTCACTTTCACTCTTGTCACTTATTAGTATACTTGGGAAGTTAACATGAATACTTTTGGGAATTTGACATGCAATATATATATATATATATTAAATAATTGAAACAAAATAAAGATTCCTAACGAAACACTACAAACTAAAATGAATCAATTTAAATTTAAGTGAATTTAGGCATCACAGCATTATAATGTACAGTATAAATATTTGTCCCCTTCCGAGGGAACTTCGAACTGCGTCCTCTAGTTCCCCAATGCGACCCCTAAAGGACGCAGTGTCTCGTTCCCTTCTCAGGGAACCATGGTTACATACGTAACCTGAGACGTTCCCTTCCGAGGGAACTTAGAACTGCGTCCTCTAGGGGTCGCATTGGGGAACTAGTGGACGCAGTGTCTCTTTCCCTTCTCAGGGAAACATGGTTACATACGTAACCTGAGACGTTTTATTTATAGAAATACAAGTGAGATTTGCTGGACAGTTATTTAATTATTATTTTTTTAAAGATTAACTTTGAATCAGCATTAGATGACATTAAAGTTAATCTAAATCTAAAACTAGAGGAAAGCAGCATATCAGCTGACACTGATCTTTTTTTTTTATCTATATTGTGCATCTCTACGTGCCCATGCTAATCTTTTATGCCCCTTATTGTCACAGCTGAGAGTCTTCAAACTAGCTAAGTCCTGGCCGACTCTGAACATGCTAATCAAGATCATTGGCAACTCACTAGGCGCCTTGAGCAACCTGACGCTTGTGCTGGCCATCATCGTCTTCATCTTCGCTGTGGTGGGCATGCAACTGTTCGGGAAGAACTACCGTGACTGTGTGTGTAAGATTTCTGAGGATTGCACGCTTCCTCGCTGGCACATGAACGATTTCTTCCACTCGTTCCTGATCGTCTTCAGGGTTTTGTGTGGAGAGTGGATCGAGACCATGTGGGACTGCATGCAAGTGGCGGGACAGCCCTTGTGCTTAATTGTGTTCATGATGGTCATGGTCATTGGAAATCTGGTGGTATGTAAAGTTACTTCTAACAAATGAACTCTAAAAAAATCTGAATTGTGTCAACATGTAGTTGGTTTCTTCCCAATTTTGTAGGTTCTGAACCTGTTCCTCGCTCTGCTGCTCAGCTCATTCAGTGCTGACAACCTCGCAGCCCCTGACGACGAGGGCGAAAAGAACAACCTGCAGATAGCGGTTGGTCGAATCAGGAAAGGTGTTGCTTTAGTTAAGGCCTGCCTTCAGAATTTCTTCCTGAGCGGCTGTTTAAGAAGGAGGAAGCCGAAAAAGAAAACCGTAGATGGGAACACGATCGGGAGAAACTGCAAGGGAATAAATGATAACTCCAACCACACCACACTAGAGCTGGTTAAAGGCACTGGAGGAACAGACATGGATAGTGACACTGAGAATTATATCAGCAACCCAAGCTTGGCTGTCAGGGTCCCGATCGCTGATGAGGAGTCTGATTTTGAGTGCCTCAACACTGAGGATTTCAGTAGCTTTTCTTCAGACCTAGAGGATAAAGAGGTAAGCTTGCTGTTTTTAACTTTTTTTTTTCAAACACCAGGAAAATGGGTGGATATGAAGCCCCCTTTACATAGACATTTTAATCCATGCGTCCTTAGGAAAATTTTTTGTCTTTTTTAATGTAATTTTATCAAAAATATATTAAAAAATTACAAAAAAAAAACTATTATGTAAACAAAATGGCATTTAAAGGGTAAAATCCTGAAAATTGGTAGTTATGATCTGGACTGATATTGGTAAAACGATCTATGTCAGTGAAAGCAGATAAATATATTACTAAATAATATTTAATTATGTTTATTTTAACAATTTAAAAAAAAAAACGTTTTTTAAATTGACACACAAGGGTTAAGCCAGATTGCATCGAGATCTTTGTTCTAATGCATCTTTAGTGGGCTTTGATTACTGTTACCTGATCAAAAAGCGGAATTTATGGAAAATATTGTGGTCCGTAAGATTTTCTTGCATTTATTTGATCAAAAATACAGTAAAAATTGTGCAATATGATTACAATTTAAAATAGCTTTTTCCTATTTAAATATTTATTATAAAATGCAATTTGTTCCTGTGATCAAAGCTGAATTTTCAGCATCATTACTCCAGTCTTCAGTGTCACATGATCCTTCAGAAATCACTCTAATATGCTGATTTGCTGAGTCTGTTTGAGATCAGGCAAGTGGTTTTCCGACACCACTTTCACTAGTGCACATCCAAGATCCATTGAAATGGTGGTTGTGGAGTTTGTGTGAGTTTTATTTGCCACATTGTAAGTATGACAGCAATGTATCCTAACTTGTGGAAAAAAACTGCTATTGATGACATACTATATCATTTACATCTTTACATTCTCCAGGTTGGTGTAATGCAGTCATTCAGGGTAGATGTCATATTTAATTTGTGTTGGCTTAAGGTCCTAGTTCATGTCTACATTTTTGCTGAAATTTTTTTGCAATGTCAAAGTTACAGGTTTGATTTTGAGGGAATGCATGAACTTCTAAATATAATGCATACTTTCAGTGCAGTGTAAGTCACTCTAGATAAAAGCGTTTATCAAATGTAAATATCCCTGCATATCGACTTAATGATCAATATGAAGGTACACAACAGTTCAACCCATTGAACAATGGGACAAATACCTGAATAACAATGCAAATGATGTCTTCTCCTCCAGACTCCAGTTCTTTGCTGTAGTTATTGTCACGTACATGGTGCCAGAAATGAAAGATTTTCAGTTGTGTCACTGAATTTGTCATTGGCGTAATCATGGTCAAGTTTTTTTCCCAGTAGGTTTAATTGGAGTTAAGTGCATTGTGGATTACATCAACATGCAGCTTGATCCATAATGGAAAAGAGGTCAGGGAATATCAGTCTTCAGATCGCATTATCTGCCATTTAAGTGCTGAGTGTGAATGTTAGCCTCATGATAACATGCTCATTTGCTTTCTGCTGAGAAACGAGGATGTGGCGGTCTGTGGTTTTGGCATATTACCGACTATATACTGATTGTTTTTTATGGCAATCTCTTTGAAGTTGTCCTAAAATGTCTACTGCTTCAGTTTTGTGAAGGGTGATATGTTCTCAGTTGAAACTCTGTTGCAAAAATCCAGTGAGCTGACTATGTAGGCAGCATTTTAAGGAATGTCAGGACAAATGATTGCATAACACTGCCTAACACAGGAAGCTGAATTACCATTTTAATTTATCATGTACCTACTATAATTCAGCACAATGAAATAATAGTTCACCCAAAAATCAACATTTTCTGGAAATTTACTCACCATCAGGTCATCCAATATGTAGATGAGGTTGTTTCTTTATCAGAACAGATTTGGAGAAAAGTAGCATTACATCACTTGTTCACCAGTGGATCCTCTGCAGTGAATTGGTGCCGTCAGAATGTACAAACAGAGTCCAAACAGTTCATAAAAACATCACAATAATCCACACCACTCCAGTCCATCAATTAAAACATGGTGAAGTGAAAAACTGCATGTTTGTAGGAAACAAATCCATCATAAAAGCATTTCAAACTATTGCTTCCGGCTAAAATATGAGTCCTCTAGCCATAATATTGCTTTCTCCAGTGGACAAGTTGACTTGCCTAAATCAGGAGAGAAATATGCACAGATTAAGCACTGTTTACAAGCAAAAGCAGTCTAAAACAGCACAAAAAGCATTGGTGAGCAAGTGATGTAACACTAAATTTCTCCAAAATCTGTTCAAATTAAGAAACAAGCCCATCTACATCTTGGATGGCCTGAGGGTGAGCTAATTTGGGTTAACTAATTAATTGGAATAAATAGATACAAATGACCGATTCTGCCTCCTTATAATAACTCACAAAATGTTTACATTCACATACTTGCATAGAGTATAATCCAGTCAAAAGACAGCATTAAAGGGGTCATATGATGCGATTTAAATTTTTCCTTTCTCTTTGGAGTGTTACAAGCTCTTGGTGCATAAAGAAGTTCTGTAAAGTTGCAAAGACTAAAGGCATCATATGACCCCTTTAAATGTATCCTTTATGAAAAAGGCATTCCCATAATGCAACAGGCTCAGTGAGCTGGTAGATAAACCTGGTGAAATATTGATTGTAAATATAATAAACCAAATAATAAAAATACATAAAAAGTTCTAAAAATATCTAAATAAAAAACACTATTTAATCCAATATTTGTGTGCTATGTTACAGTTAGCCTAATCGGTTCTTCTGTGCACTTTGCATGTGGAACACAAATTTTTTCTGAGAGTGTTCTAGATCAGTAGCTTATGTGGTTGCATTTCAGATTTCAGTTAGCATGATAATGTAGGCAGCAGACAGCAAGGCAGCTCACTACGTTTTGGACCAGAGTCATGATCTCTGATTGATTGCCTCCTAGACCTCAACAGATGATTCTGTATTATTGCTCCCATTGATTTATCTGTCATTCTAGCACTCTGACCAATCTTTTTACCTCCAGACAAGACAGTGAGTGTTTTTTCCTTGTTGTCTGTCTCACTCCTTTAACGTGATCTGTCTTTGCAGCACTTCTGAGACGGTTTCAAGGTTTACAATGAGTGGAGACCTGTAAGACCTTTATAATATGCATCCCAACTAACCATAAAGACAGCTATTGTCATTCATGAAAAAGAAAATGTTTTTACCTAATGGATTTTTTGTGCATTTCAAATCCTGCCATACCACTAATATCATTCTTATTCATCTTCAGTCATAGATAATGGTGTTAGCGTCCTATTTCAATCATTACAGTTACAGTAGATTTCAGGCCTCTCTGCAAATACATACACAGCTAACAATCGAGAAATGGTTCTCGTTCGGCATAAAGTTAATTGGACAAGCATAATAAAGAATCCCAGAGTGTTTGACAACAGTGGATTGATTGAAGATTTTGTCTGAAAGCAACTTTACAAATACAGTAAACAGTAGCATTGTGCGAGCAATGCCAATGTCATGGGTTCAATTCCCACAGAATGCATGAGCTGATCAATTGCATACTTTCAATGCAATGTAAATCGCTTTGGAGAAAAACGTTTGCCAAATGCATAACACTAATTAGCCAAACAAATCACCATTATCTGGGAATTCCATGCATTTTACTAAAAGATACTAGATGCCCAAACCAATTACATTATTGCACTGATTGTTGAAATGTCATTAGACAGAAAAGGTCTGGGGCCAAACAAGGACTTGAGTCATCCAGACGTCTTGGTTGCGTATTAATTTCATCATAGCATGCTTGCATCATTCCACAAGCTGCATTATCTGAAAATCTAACAGATTTTTTTTGCTTAGCAAACTTCACCATGTACCTACTGTCAGAAATCGTGGACCGAAAGGGCACTTTAGTGTCGGCGATTAAAGGGGTGCCCCCCCCACCCTCTGTGCATGCCATTGCCTACTGTAATGCAGCATATTAAAGGAATGGTTCACCCAGAAATGAAAACTTGCTGAAAAAGTGCACTAAAATGCATGTGCTACTATACATGCTATTCAACTGATGTGCAATCACTTCCTACCACTGATCCATATAAATAATATTATATTATATATTATATTGTTACATATTATAATATATTATAGATCTATATA
>NW_015641598.1:224819-243976 GCF_001515625.1 Sinocyclocheilus rhinocerous | reverse complement strand
TATATATATTGGCTCTTTATTGTTAAAATCCTTAGCAAATGACTGATTAAATATTAATGAGAGACAAAATTTACTGTATAAACATATGAATCATTTAGGACATGCTTACTATGAGCTGCTATGAAATGATTGTATATACTTCTGTAGAAGTCATTGTGATTTCAACTTTAAGTTTCAATGTTTGTACAGTAAATTTCACAATAATCTTTAAATGTATATTATTTTATACTATGATTCATCTCAGAGCTTATTGATGTAGTTAATGTTGTAAGTTGTTTGGAAATACCTATGAACCACTGTATATTATATACTAGATGAAGGGTTTTAAACATCCGAGACATCACATCAAGCAAGCCTTACATCTCAGCCTTTGCACAGTGACTCAGCTGAAACGACTGACTTCAGAAACCATGTGCACATGTTTCATCTCATCGGCGACGTGGAGGCGTTGCCATGGTAACACGTGATGATGTGTCTGTGCTGCTTTTGCAGAAGCTGTCTGACGTGGCTCCCAGCTCTTCGGAGGGCAGCACGGTGGACCTCAGACACTTCGGAAAAGATGGAGAAGATGCTTTGGACTTTGAACTTGAGGAATCTACGGATCCAGATGCCTGTTTCACACCAGGTGATGCTGCTAATAGTTTGTTCACTATAATAAGAACATAACATGTATTCTTTGGCTTTCAACTCTTGCAAAAAAGTTCAGTATTATCAGTGGGAAATACCATTGGGCCATGGGCCCAAAAAAGCATTTGGCACTTAAGTCGCGCTTAAAAAGTCTGAAGGGAAATGCATGTGTTGTTTTGTCAATGTTTCACTCAGCAAAGTGAAGACTTTCAGTACAGTTTGACATGAACATGAAAAGTAAAATAAATTGAAAATTTGCTGAAATTTAACTCATTCTCAGGCCATCTAAGATGTAGATCAGAACAGATTTGGAGAAATGTAGCATTACATCACTTGATCACCAATGGATCCTCTGCAGTGAATGGGTGCCGTCAGAATGAGAGTCCAAACAGCTGATAAAAAAATCACAATAATCCACAATCAATCCACACCACTCCAGTCCATCAGTTAACATCTTGAGAAGCCAAAAGCTGCATGCTTGTAAAAAAACAAAACAAAAAAAACAAATCCATCATTAGAATGTTTTAATTTTACACCATTGCTTCTGGCTAAAATATGAGTCCATAATCCATAATAATGCTTTCGTCAATGAAAAAGTCAATTTCCTGTTGTCCTTTCACATCAAAATCCACCAACTTATTTGTTCAGAACTGTTTTGTACCGTTTTCACTTGTAAACAATGCTTGATCTGTGCATATTTCTCTCCTGACCAGACAACTTTTTTTTTCTTTTTATTGGAGAACGCAATATTATGGATAAAGGACTCTTTAGCAGTAAGCAATAGTTTGAAATGCCTTAATAATGGATTTGTTTCTTACAAACATATTTTTTTTGCTTCACAAGACATTAACTGATGGGCTGGAGTGGTGTGGATTAGTTGTGGATTATTGTGATGTTTTTATCAGCTGTTTGGACTCTCATTCTGACGGCACCCATTCACTGCAGAGGATACATTGGTGAGCAAGTGACGCAATGCTACATTTCTCCAAATCTGTTCTGATAAAGAAACAAACTCATCTTCTTGGATGGCCTTTTCAGCACATTTTTGGGTGAACTATTCCTTTAATGGTGTGAAAATATGTTCAGTTATCAGTTTCAGTATCAGTATCAGTTCAGTTTCTAAGTAAAATTTCCAATAATAGGTTTGAATTTTGTTTTTCAGGGTGTGTCCAAAAGTTCCCGTGCTGCCAGGTGGATGTTGAAAAGGGCATGTGGAAGAAATGGTGGCTGCTGAGACAGACATGCTATAACATAGTGGAGCACAGCTGGTTTGAGAGCTTCATCATCTTCATGATTCTGCTTAGCAGTGGCGCTCTGGTGAGGGAAATGCATGTGTGTTTTTGTTTGTGTATGTGTCACTCAACAAGGTAAATCCTTGACTCACTTTCAATAGAGTTTGACGTCAACATGTTGATAAGCTGGTGACACAATACTCAGAATAATACTTGGCACATACAAATATTGTTGGTTTTTATTACCTGTTTTAAATTTTATGGCCATTTATAATCAATATTTTTCTTGGATGGATTTTTTTTTCACTCAACTTGTTGCAGTCCATACTGGTTTAATTCTAATCCTTTATATCTTTACATCTCAAATGTTTTTCAGGCATTTGAGGACATTTACCTTAACACAAGGAAAACCGTAAAGACCGTACTGGAATTTGCTGACAAAGTTTTCACCTACATCTTCATTCTTGAGATGCTGCTGAAATGGGTCGCATATGGTTTTGCCAAATACTTCACCAATCTCTGGTGCTGGCTGGATTTTATTATTGTTGATGTAGGTTCAGCTTTTGATTAAATATAATGTCAAACTATATGCTGCACATACACCCTGCAGAATCTGCAAAATGTTAGTCATTTGTACAAAAATAAGAGGGATCATAAAACTTTTTTTTTTCATGCTGCCCTGAATAAAGTATTTAACATACAGATGTTTACATATAGTCCACAAGACAAAATAGAGTTCGCATTTGCTTGATTTCTATCTAAACAATCCACGACTGTTTGTATGATTTGCGATAGTCGTCACTTATTTGTTCTGAGCAGTTACTCTTGACCACTGTTCTTCAGAAAAATCCTCCAGGTCTTGCATGTCTTTTGGTTTTCCAGGATCTTCTGCATATTTGAACCCTTTCCAGCAGTGTCTATAAGATATTTTACATAAAGAACATTTGTGGGACTCTTACAAAATGTGCAAACATTCACTGATGCTCAAGAAAGAAACATGATGCATTAAGAATCAAGGTGCTTAAAAAATATTAATTCCCTCTTATTTTAAAATATATATATAGTATATATTTATAGTAATTATGGCTGTTGAGATACTATTATAGTTTTATTTATTTTGAATTACTTTTTATGTTTTCGTTTAATTTTCATTAAAGTTTTATTAATATATACAATATTTTGATTCTTTATTTTCGTTTGAGTTATTTTAGTACATCAAGTTAAATAAAATGGGAAATTTTGCCTTGACAACTAGCTAAAGTTTTTTTTTAAATACATATTTAAATATTTTTTTAGTCAATAATATGCAAATATAATAAATAAATAAATAATTCCTTCACTTATAATTCCTGGCAGTAAAATAACGCAGAACTCAGTACTGGCTGGTGCAAATATTGCTCTAACCTGCCATGCAGGTTGCATTTAGCTCATATTTTGTGTGCAAGTTTGCAGCGGGATTTGCATGAATCCTTTAGTGAACTGGGTGCTAAAACAACACAGACAGCAGGTGCACATCAACTCATAAAAGCACCATTATCAAGAGAGCATCAATGAACTGAGAATGATTGACTGGAAATGATCGCTTTTGTGTGTGTTATGCATGTGGGCACTTGAGACAGTGCGAGTTTATACTGTTTGTTAACAGTTGAGTGAGTAAACTGGACATTCATACATCTGAAAGGCCATTTTCCCATGAGAACCCGCAGAGAAGTCGAGATTGGAGGAGGAAGGAAGGGATTCGTGTCTGTTTTTTTCCCCCCCTAATTAGCTCTGTTTATGTGTGTAGGTCTCTCTGATCAGCCTGGTAGCCAACGCCCTGGACTATCAAGATCTGAGCGCCATCAAAAGTCTCCGAACACTGAGAGCCTTCCGACCGCTCCGAGCTCTCTCACGTTTTGAGGGAATGAGGGTAAAATCTCTTAATGTCGACTATTTATTCATTTACATATATGAATAATTATTTTTAAAATTACATTTACTTATATGATAAAATTATATATATGTAAATTATATATTTATAGAGAACTTACATATATAGAGGGCTTTATTCAGTCAAAGAAAGGCTGACTGACCTGATTTCATTGAAAATTTACCATTTAGTTGCCTTTGGTATTCTTTTGGGCTTTTCACACTTAAAATGGTCAGTCCAGTGTCATTGTGGGTTAATCCGGGGTTATCTTGGTTAGCATTTAACTCTGGTTGGTCAGGTTTTGAGATTTCACACTGTACCATTGGTAAACTCTGGGTTAACGTTGTGCTTTTTTGTAAGGGCTGGGTATTGAGACAAATTTAACAGTTCGATTTGATTTTGATTCACAAGCTTCAAAATAAGAATCAATTAAAATCAAGAGATCAATATTTTCAACCCAGCCCTAATTTTTATATTTATGAAATATTTATCTTTGGAAAGATGCCACCATGCTTAAGTCTTCTGAAAAGTAAAAGACAAAAAATAGAATGAAGACACACAACTTTAAGAAAAGTGCATACATATTTAATGAGCTGAGCACTGATTGCCTCATTAATGGTTGTCTGTTGTGCTGTCTAGTTTAGGTTGCAAGTTCTCCTTGAAAAATGTAACTTTGATGAAACTTTGATAAAAGCAGAATTAAAATGCGCTTTGCAAAGACTTAAGATGTTAACCCATGGTTTATTGCAGTATGAAAAGCCCCTTTCAGTAGTTTTGTGTTTCTTTCTGGCTGGACATGTGAATGAAGTCCTCTGAGCAGGTCAGCTTATTAAAGTCAACATGAAACTGACATATAGTGCTTGCAATGAGGGGGAAAAATATATTATGGGGCTTGGTTTTATCTATCAGAAATTGATTACCAAAAGTCACATGGTTGAATCTTTGGGGTTGAAAGTTAAGAGGATTTAATGTAATCTGAAAATAAATGTTTTAGAGAGGGAGCAAATTATTAAATTTTGATGAAAGATTTCAAACATTTTCATTATTTAATACAAGGTTGCTCAAATTTTGTGAGTTGATAAATAGCTAATAATTAATTAAATAAAAAAGTATAACATTTAAATAAATAAAGTAATAGTTTATGCGAAAATTAAAATTATGTCATCATTTACTCACCCTTAATTTGTTCAAAACCTGTATGAATTTCTTTCTTCTGTGGAATGTAAAAGAAGATATTTTGAAGAATGTTGGTAACCAAACAGTTGCCGGTAGCCATTGACTTCCATAGTATGGAAATAAAAAAGATGTAATAATATTTATATTTATTTATTTAATATATATATTTAATATATATATTTAAATATTTATATCTAAAATTATAGTATTAATAATATATATGGCTAACTGTTTGGATACCAACATGCTTCAAAATATCTTCTTTTGTGCTCATACAGCAACTTGAGGCTGAGTAAATGACAGAATTTCAGTTTAAGGTGAACTATCCCTTTAAAAACGATGAAAATGAAACGGTAAAAAGATTAAATATTTTATGTTTACCCTGCATGTCACTGACATCAGAAAACCATAAACATGTGAATGTGTTGCATTTTTGAAAAATTTACCTAAAATCTCAGGTATACCGTACTTCAATAAATATTTGAGATCAAAGTGGTTAAGCTGACAGAAACGTTTGGGAAACGCAGCTTTAGTGTAATGTGCACATAATCATTCACAATAAGGCCATAAACATGCATTAAAGGGTTAGTTCAGCCAAAAATGAAAATGAGCCCATAAATTTTTCAGTTTTTCTTTTTTAATAAATCTGCAAAGATGTCAACAATTCTGTGTTTTTCTGTCAATATGGGGTGCTGTGTGTACATTAATGAGGAAAAAAAATTAACTTAAATGATTTTAGCAAATGGCTGCAATATAACAAAGAGTGAAAAATTTAAGGGGGTCTGAATACTTTCCGTACCCACTGTATATATATATATATATATTGGTGCCTTGTTGTATTTCTTTAAATTGCACCCTCGTCTTGCTGTCATTCCAGTTCAAACTGTAAATCAACATACTCTGGTGCCAATTCAATTCAAATTCAGCTGATTCTTCAATTCTGAACTTGGCACAATCATCTAAACTGCAAAACAGACAAAACTAGTGAGTGCACAGATCAAGGTGCACCGATATCTTTCCCTCTCCATTCCTCTTTCTTCTTTCCCAGCTTCTCCCCTTGTTCGTTATTGTCATTGCCGGTAATGATGTGTCCTCCATTGTTACTGCTAACCATTACGCACTGGGCAGTTTCTCATTACACTCATGTGTTTTCCTCTCTTTACCAAAACGGAGTCAACAGAATTAAACCTGGATGCACTTTGTTTTACAGGTGTATCAGGCCTATCATAGAGCTGGGAGAAATGGTTAAAAGGTTACATGATGATATGTGATCCCAATATCGATGTAATTGCGTGCTGCTTTTATTTCATTCAAATGAATAATCATTTCAACCAAGCAACCATTTAGAAGATTCAAAATGTTGAATATAAAATACAATAAAAATCTAGTTTCAAATATTCATGGCATGTTTTCTACATTGTTTGTCACTAGATAAACATGAGAAAAATTAACAATATAACACTAATATAACAAGCAATTTTACCTGCATATGTTTTTGCTTCTGTGCATTTTTGAGTTGCGGCAAATGAATCATTGAATGAGCTGTAAAACAAAGTGTTTCCGTGACGATTGCACTATATTCATGACACTTTGTACGTTTGTGATGTTTCTGTGGATGCAGGTGGTTGTGAATGCTCTTCTGGGTGCCATCCCCTCCATCATGAACGTCCTGCTGGTCTGCCTCATCTTCTGGCTCATTTTTAGCATTGTGGGCGTCAACTTCTTCGCCGGAAAGTTTTCTGAATGTGTAAACATTACCTCAGACAAGCGCATGTCTATCACAGATATCAATAATAAAACGGAATGTGATCTGTGGCCCGAAGAACTCCGCTGGAGAAAAGTGAAAATCAACTTTGACAATGTAGGAAGTGGATACCTGGCCCTGCTACAAGTGGTAAGGTTGCCCTAAACACCTGGTTAAATCTAGTAGAACATAGAAAATGAATAATGTTCCATCATAAGAAGAGATATTCAATATAATTGGGAAATTAGATATGTTTGGTTTATTATTAACAACAATAATATATGATTTATATTATTACTGACAATATGATTTTAAAATTAAAGACAGTACATCAAATTCTACCATGATGTTTAAATGAGTTTACAATATAAATACATAATTATAATGTTTATTTTATTTTTATTTAATTACAGCAGAAGATTATTTGTCATGGATAAAATCTGAGTGTTTACTATTGTCCTCTTGCATTATCGACACACTATTTTCCTGTTTAAAGGGGTCATATGATGCTATTTTAAAGATCATTATTTTGTGTATTTGGTGTAACAGAATATGTTGACATGCTTTAATGTTCAAAAAACATTATTTTTCAAATACTGTACATTATTGTAGAGGTTCAAAAAACTGTCGTCCATAAAATGCGTTGCACAAATTCAAACATCTGGGTTGTGCTGTTCTGTTGTAAATAAATCTTAACCAATGATTCCTAATTGCATCTAGTTCTGGAAGGCCAAATAAAGTGCTTTCGCTTTCGCACTGAAACACACAATGTCTCCCTGACATGCTGCATCAACACTATGTGTGTTCCTGAAACCACACCTTCTTTCTTTGCGTGCACATTTGGGCAGCAATATGCTAGTATTTCCAGTGGGGGCGTGTTAGAACGAGGCGTTTTAGGTAGGCGTGGCTGACTCTTAACTTTTATAAAGAATATCTCTTTGGATTTGAGACTTTAGTCTTTGCAACTTTACAGATCTTCTTTATGCACCAAGAGCTTGTAACACTCCAAAGAGAAAGGAAAACTTGAAATCGCATCATATGACCCCTTTAACAGTGTAAAGCTGCTTTGACACAATCTGTATAGTATAAAGCACTATATAAATAAAAGTGATTTGACTTGATGGAAATAATTTCACAGCGCAATGATATTAACGGTCCTAAAAATCAAAAAGTATAATGTTCATTTTTCTTCATATTGTCAAGGCCACCTTTAAAGGGTGGATGCCCATTATGTATGCAGCGGTAGACTCTCGCAAAGTAAGTCTTTTTTGATTGTCATTTTTTAATTGCTTTAATTCAAAAATATGATACATCATTCTTATAATGGAACCGTACTGGTGCATGTTGTCCTTCATCTCTATTTCTGCAGGTAGAAGAGCAGCCAGAGTATGAGGTGAATCTGTATATGTACATCTATTTTGTCATCTTCATCATCCTTGGAGCTTTTTTCACATTAAATCTCTTCATTGGCGTCATCATTGACAACTTCAATCAGCAGAAGAAAAAGATAAGTATCTATATACTATAAGCTTGACATCAAAGCCATCTTGATTTCTGATTTAGAATGGCTTAGGATGTTTTTTCTATTTCTAGTTTCCTGCACTGAAAAAAAAACTTTGAAATGATCTAGTAAACGTTACAAATAATTACAAAGAAATAGTAACTAACACATTGAATTACACATGAAATCTTGAATTAGAAAGACTGAAAAACTGTTTTCTTGTAACACTTACTCCAGTAGTCTTTGTTTTATTTACAACTACGAAAAAAGAATTTAATTTCGAGGCCGCCTAGATTTTCATCCCAAAATGATCTTTCTGTTTTCTGTCTTTACTTCGGGGGTCAGGATATTTTCATGACAGAAGAGCAGAAGAAATACTACAACGCTATGAAGAAGCTCGGCTCAAAGAAACCTCAAAAACCCATTCCAAGGCCAAAAGTAAGCATAACTTTAAAAAAAAATAGCTTACATTCTTATCATCATGTCATGCAAGAACTTTTCTTTTTTTCTATGAAATGCAAAATGAGGCAGAATGTCCAAGCTGCTCTTTTACCATACAACTAAAATGTATGGTGATTTTTCTATATGTATAGACTGCTCTTTAGACTGATTTAAGATCTTTTGTTGTATGGAATACAGAAGCTCGAACATTCTGCTTAAAATTCTGTTCACAGAAGGTATAAAACAAAAAGGGGTTGGAATAACTTTTGGGTGAACTATCCCTTTAACCCATCTTTTCTTTTTTGTACACTCAGAAAAAAGGTACAAAAGTTGTCACTGGGGCGGTACCTTTTCAAAAGGCAAACCTTTGTACCTAAACAGTCCATATTGATACCTTAAAGGTACATATTAGTACCTAAAAGGTACAAAAGTGTACATTTTGAAAAGGTACCGCCCCAGTGACAGCTTCTGTACTTTTATTTCTGAGAGTGTACAGTAAATGTCTTCTGAAAAACCCAATGTCTCTTACCTTCTCATTTATTTCAGAACAAGATTCAAGGATTCATCTTTGACCTCGTAACCAAACAGGCCTTTGACATTTTCATTATGGTCCTTATCTGGCTCAACATGGTCACTATGATGGTGGAGACAGAAGATCAGTCACCGGAAAAGAACAACTTGCTGTACTGGATCAATGTTGCCTTCATTGTGCTCTTCACCAGTGAATGTGTGCTAAAGATGATAGCGCTACGGCAGTACTTCTTCACGGTCGGCTGGAACGTATTCGACTTCATCGTGGTCATCCTGTCTATAGTTGGTAAGATCTGAATTGACCCTTTACTAAGCAATTGATTTATCAGTCCCTCCAGTTTTTCGCAGCTGCATGATCAACTCAAAATCAACTAAATATCTTATTTTCTCCAAACCAGCAAACATTTAACTGCTAAATAATCACAAAAAGTGATACAGTACTACTTAGTTATTGACACGTTAGTGAGATGAAGAAGCATGAATGAATGCTTGATGTTAAAAAGAATTATGTGCAATAATACGAAACACTCGTGGTCACATGTTTGAATGATCAAATGTATGTTAATTTATGTTATCTGTTATGTTTTGTGAGCATAAATAGTTGATAGAAAATTCAGTGCGTCAATATATTAGATCCATGCATTAGATCTTAAAGTGACAGCAGCCTAATAAACCTGCTGCCGTCTACGCAATTAATCATAATCAAAAATCTAAAGAAAATCAGTCACTGCTCTTGACTCAATAGGCTTTGTAGCTTTTACTTTAGTTGACTGAATAACTTTAAGGATCAGTATATTTATAGTAAATTCTTATTTTACATTTGCTTTGTACATGGCTACTGCTCCTATAACAGCTCATTTTTATCAGTTCTTTTGTCTTTAGCTTGTTATATTTCTCTATATATCAGATACAGATAAAGTATAAAGACTGCATTTATATGAATGCATTAGTGAGAGTGGCAGCGTCTCTCTACTAATAGTGAAGCTGTGTGTTTTAGTTACTAAGAAATATATGCTACAACTTTTCAGTTTCTAAGCTATTTTATTGAGAAATCACAGAACAGTGTTGACAATACATTTCCATGCTACTGAATGATTGTGTGTGCGCGAGCTGCGCGTGATGTACGAGCTACTGTCTGTAGATGTGTGTGCGTTACAATGCAGCAGCGCATTAGATTAGAACAGTGATTAACTTACCTGTACACAATAAGCTGTTTAAAACATGCATTCTGCCGTTCAATTTCGAGCATCCAGATGGTATAATCACACATGTCTTGTGGAGCGCTTTCGGAGTATGCATTTATTTTTCATTTTAACTGTGTGGAAAAAGTGTGTAAATGTGGATTTCAAAGATTTCTTATCCTGTTGCGCCCTCTATAGGACCAGCGACTAGTCAACGGCAAGCTTAACTGTCTGTGCAACCCCTACTTGCTACTTCTTATTTTTAACAAAAATAACTATCTTGTTTAAAAGTTAAGTGTCAGAATTAGGCAAGACACAAATAAACAATCCTTCTGTATTTTTTCCCTTTATGTATGACTATTGTATATCTAGTCATTTTTTCCTATTTTTAACAACAAAAATCTTGTTTAAAAGTATATCAGAAATTACACCACAAAATCAGTCATTTTGATCACAAAAATCACAAAAAAATCACTATATCCTCCTGTTTCAACATTCGTTTTCAACTCTTGTCGTTGCAGGCATGTTCCTGGCAGAAGTCATTAAGAAGTACTTTGTCTCGCCCACCTTGTTTCGCGTCATTCGCCTCGCCCGGATCGGCCGCGTACTACGTCTTATCCGAGGCGCCAAGGGAATACGGACCCTTCTGTTTGCGTTGATGATGTCACTTCCTGCCCTTTTCAACATCGGACTTCTTCTCTTCCTTGTCATGTTCATCTACGCCATCTTCGGCATGTCCAACTTCGCCTACGTCAAAAAATCGGGCGGCATCGACGACATGTTCAACTTCGAGACGTTTGGCAACAGCATGTTGTGTTTGTTTCAGATCACCACCTCGGGAGGCTGGGACGGCCTTCTGGCACCCATGTTAAATAGCGAATATCCCGACTGCAACCCCAATAAAACCTTCCCCGGCAGCAAGGTTATAGGCGACTGCGGGAACCCATCCATCGGGATTTTCTTCTTCGTCAGCTATATCATCATATGCTTCCTGATCGTGGTGAACATGTACATCGCTGTCATCCTGGAGAACTTCAGCGTGGCCACCGAGGAGAGCGCCGAGCCTTTGAGCGAAGACGACTTCGATAGGTTTTACGAGGTTTGGGAGAAGTTTGACCCGAACGCCACACAGTTCATGGAGTACGACAAGTTGTCGGACTTCGCCAATTCTCTGGATCCGCCTCTGCGAATCCCCAAGCCCAACCGACTGCAGCTGATCTCCATGGATCTGCCGATGGTGAGCGGCGAACGCATCCACTGTCTGGATATCTTGTTCGCTTTCACCAAACGGGTTCTTGGGGAAGGCGGCGAGATGGACATCCTTCGCGGACAAATGGAAGAACGATTCATGGCCTCCAACCCCTCAAAGTCCTCTTACGAGCCCATCACCACAACCCTGCGTAGGAAGCATGAAGATATGTCTGCTGAAATCATCCAGAGAGCCTTCAGGAAGCACTTGATCCGACATAGTATGAAGAAGGTCCGTAATGTCTACAGAGGGATCAAGCAGCAAAACGGCAAGGTCCCGAGTAAAGAGTCTGTTGACAATGACAAGTTCAATGATAGTGGCGCTTCAGAAGACTCTGGCGCAACGTCCGCCACGTCCTCTCCTAGCCTGTCGCAGAACACCACAAACAAATACGAGAAGGACAAACATGAGAAGGAAGTGGAAGACAAAGGTAACGGAGTTTAGATTAGCATTACGAACAATTGTTTACAACTTTACTTCAAGTTATTTGTCAGGGTCAGGTGACCTTGTCTGTTTGATGTGGATGTCTATGCCATACTGCCTGAGCATACTTGAACTTTGTGCCTATTCTGGAGCTGTGATTAACATGAGTTAGGCAGTGAAGCTGCTATGCTTAAACTGTTTCACTCGCTGGCGAAAATGGCGATGGACCAAATGTCATTGTGTTGTGATCTGATGCATTTTCTTTGTGTGTTGTTCAGTGTATTTGTGTGTCGGAGCTGCATCCAGTGTCTTGCATTTATAGGTGAAGTGTGTGATTTTTGTGCTACTAGAGGCAACCGAACCTTTAAGGCAAAACAACTGCTAAAGCAATTTCTCTCTTTTCAAAATTCAGCAAGGACACCAATAAATTGATGAAAAGTGGTCATAAAGGCGCAATTCTTAATATTACAAAAAGTTACTATTGCACCTAAATTCTGTTCTTTTGAACTTTCTGTTCATCAAAGAATCCTGAAAAACAATGCATCGCGGTTTCAACAAAAATATTAAGTAGCACAACTGTTTTCAACATTAATAATAAATAATGTTAGTATGAAACGGCTCTAAATCCGCATATTAGAATGATTTCTGAAGGGTCATGTGACACTGAAGACTGGAGTAATGGCGCTGAAAATTCAGTTTTGCATCGCAGGAATAAATTACATTTTAAAATATATTACAAAAGGAAATAGTTATTTTAAATTTGAATAATATTTCACATTATCACTGTTTTTAATGTATTTTTGATCAAATAATTGCAGAATATAAGAGACTTATACTCTTACACTATATAAGAGACTCAAAACCTCAAACTTTTGAACTGATAGTATTATATATATATATATATATATATATATATATACACCTTTTTTATGCTATATATATTTAACTTTTTACCGTTGGCATTACATAAATATATGTCACTGTGATATTTAAAATATCAGTTAATTTTTTTTATTGCCATCAAAAACAAATATACTGTATATATTTAATATATAACCAGGCCCTATTTGCTAGAAAACAGTAGTCTCGTCTGCCACAAAAAAAAAAAACAGGAAATTGGTTGTGAGTGGTTCAAAGTTTGTCTAGTTAACTTCACTAGTTTGCCCCTGATGATAGATTCTGTAAATACACCATTATGGGAGCAAAAAGCATCTTTCTCCATCTATCACTAGTGAAGGATATGGGACTGTGCGTGTTCTTGTGATGTTATTGTCGAGACGTCAGGAATTATTGCAATTTCCACTCAAATTGAACAGGAATGTTTGGTGCTTCAGTTGCTGCAGAAATGACACACTTCCTTTTTAAATGTCATTTATTCATCAACAGTTTGTGTTTGTTGAGAGAATTGTACGTTCCCTCATGTTTGTTTTTGTTTTTAAGTTAGCGTGGTTTATTGTGAGGTTGCTTTTTCCTATGTTGCTTAAGACGGGGTTGATGTATTTTTTTCTTCTTCTATTGACTGCTGCCGACCACTGTTGCATTCTGTTGTCGTCCATACACGTGTAATTATAGTTGCATGACAGCTCACCTGTAGTCATACAAGTTTCCCACTCAGTATTTCAGAATGGCTCAGTGCCTCTCAGGTCTCTCTTCAACATGCTAGAAAGCCATTCGCACACGTGCCTTCCCTACTCGAGAGCTTGCAGCAAACTCTTTCCTTAAAACCTCAAGACTTGCGTCACATCCTGAACTGTGAAACCTGTCGGATTTCAGCCTTTCCTGTAGCTGCTCCACTGATATTGCACTTGAAACAGCTTTAAAAGAATAGTTCACCCAAAAATGAAAATTTGCTGAAAATGTATTTACCCTCAAGCCATCTGAGATGTAGATGAGTTTGTTTTTTCATTGGTACGGATTTGGAGAAATCTAGCATGGCATCACTTGCTCACCAATGGATCCTCTGCAGTGAATGGGTGCCGTCCAGCTAAAATACGAGTCCTCTATCTATAATATTGCTTTCCAGTGAAAAAAATAATCTCATCTGAATCAGGAGAGAAATATGCACAAATCAAGCACTGTTTACAAGTTCAAACTGTCCAAAATGGTTTCACTTCACAAGATGTTAACTGATGGACTGGAGTGGTGTGGATTACTTGTGGATTATTGTGATGTTTTTATCAGCTGTTTGGACTCTCATTCTGACGGCACCCATTCACTGCAGAGCATCCATTGCTGAGCAAGTGATGGAATGCTAAATTTTCATTTTTGGGTGAACTATTCCATTAGTGATGCGTTTAGAGATCTGTTCCCATCATCTTCACTTCTGCATCGTAGCGGGATACATCAGTAGTTGCAAATTCATTTTTGTATATGAACACAGATTTGGTAAGGTAGCTGTTCTAGACCATGGCTTAAGCCAAAACTTCATCTTTCAGCATCCACGTCTTTGCATTTTTAAAGATTTCTCTCAAAAAATGGTTCTTCATATGTGTAAATATTTTGTAGGAATATGCCCTCTGTTACAGAATTTCTATAATGCAGAAATTATGGATTATAATCTATATAGGGAATGTGAAAGGTTTAAGTAAAAGGTTATGCATCATAAAAGCTAAAATACTAAATTATGCTGAAGTTATATGGGAAATATAATCATTTTGATTATGTTGAAGCTAAAATGTTATTGTGAAACGTGGCCATTTTTATTCGTATTATGCATTTTTTTTGTATAAATAACATTGAGGAATATAAATGCACCACTTTCGTTTACTGCATATTTCACCTATGAAGATTGTAGTAGTTCTGTATATTTCTGTTATTAATGTTAGGCAACAGGTTGTTTGACTTGCGTCTTCATGATGATTGAAGACTGATGGGATAGTGTGTATTTGTTTACATTTTTATAGTTATGAATATTATCATTACATTTCGTTTCATGTCAGAGACTCATATGTTCCACATAAACACAGTCGTAAGTGTAACTGCTCCATGTGAATGTGACATGTATTGAGAAAATTAATTCTAGGTATATTATGAATTTAAATGAGATGAATATAAAAATAGCATAAAACATAAATCATTAGCTTTTATATGCATCATGCTTGTAGTCTGTGAGTTAAACTGCATGCGAGACATTGCTATGGGTCAGTTCTTTGAGCTAAGAGAATAAACTCATCACATACCTCACACCTGCTAGAACTCTTTGTTTATTCACTATTTATTTATTTTATTTTTTTAATTTCATGAAATTTGGTTTGAGCTATTAAGCACCATGTGATTATTTGAATTCACTCTTTATTTGGCCACTTTTACCATCCTTGACTTGAGTATGAGAGTCTTGAATGTGAAGTGTTTAATTTTTGCACCACTAAACATTTTTTTTCACATACACACTTTTTAATTTTTTCCCCAAAAGTTTGGAATAATTAAGATTTTTTTTAACTTGAAGGATCATTTGACACTGAAGACTGGAGTAATGGCTGCTAAAAATTCATCTTTGCATCACAGAAATAAATTAAGTTTTAAAATATGTTACAATAGAAAATAGTTATTTTAAATTGTAATAATATTTCCCATTATTACTGTTTTTATAGTGTTTTCCATCAAATAAATGTAGCCTTGGTGAGCATCAGAGACTTATTTTAAATATATATATATATATATATATTCCAAACTGTGAAATTCAAAGGTGATTGTTTTCAAACAGGTTTCCAAGTCCTCAAGCATTTTACAAAAATTGAAATGTGTGAAAAACTATCAAAGCTTGTTTCCGCCACAGGGTAAACTTTTTTTTAAAAAAGGTAATTGTGACTTTTTTGTATCACAGTTCAGACTTTTTTTCACAATTCTGAATTTATATCTCGCAATTCAGACATTTTTTTCTCAGATTTGCAAGTTTATATCTCCCAGTTCCAATTTTATATCTCAAAACTTTATATTTATTTTTTTTATTTTATCCCATGGAGAAATCAATCTTCTGTAGAAAACAGTAAAAAATCAAGTCTAGAAAGTCAAGACTAGTTTTCCACAGTTTTAGTTTTTACATTAACATTTCAAATCTACTTGGCAACGATGACCGTTTACTCTAAGTGATGATTCCTCTAAATGTATTCACATTTTACAGCATCTATTCGCCCTGATGTCTGTTCATAAACACATAGTAATGTTTCTCGGAGAGAGAGATGTTTTATGGACACAGCTCTGGTCTCAAGTGACTGCATTCTCTAATTAGGAGCGCATTAGAGCTCCCGTAACTTCAGTCCTGACCATTTCAACTCCACCATAATCATCCACTTCCGCAAAACACCACAGTTTCTCTGCTAATGAGCTTTTATGTGAAAAAGCTTCGTTTTTTTTTTTGTCCTCAGAGGTTTTGTGTGTGAGTGTCTGACCGCACACATCATCACCTAATGCTTTGATTTGCAGGCTTAGTAGCAAATGTCATTGTTTTATTTATTTAGTATACATATATATATGAACACACAACAAATCTGATGAACACAAAAAAGTCTGCATTGATGCAATCAAGAAAATAATTATGCTAATTATTATTATCAATATTAATGTTTGCAAAAAATTATAATTATATTTTTATTATTTATCTTCACAATCTAATGATAAAATAATAATTATTATTATTATCAATCAATTCAATATTAATCAATTAAAAAACTATTTTTTAACCTAAACATTGACATTTATAATAATATTTTTTTTAATTAATTTTTTTTTTTTTTTTTCAATGTCAATGTTGGTAAAAAATAAGAATTACAATTTGATTCTTTATCACCACAATTTAATAATACTGCTACTAATAATAATAATCATAATAATAATAATTGTTGTTGGTGTTGTTGTTGTTGTTGTATTGTGGTGATAAGAATAATATACTTTTCTTAATTTTTTACCTACATTGGCATTTATACATAATTTCCAGAAGACTCCCGGAATTATGATTATATGAAAGATGAAATCAATAATTCATTGAAATCTAGGATTTATTAGTAAACACAAATACTGAAAAGGACATTTGGCCACAAAATACATCCGAATAGATCATCAAGAAAATCTGTCTCTTTACGTGATTCAGAACCTGCTGGCTGAGTCTATTAGGACTTGATTAATTATTAATCTGAGATCTCAGATGAGCTCTTATCTGAAGATGACTCAATCTCCAGCCTGGCATACAGGGAAGAAAAAGAAAAAAAGATCTTACCATTTTCTAGTTATACAATAAAACTCCCTCAGCATTCTCGTTTTTCATCTCGTGTCATTTGTGGTGTTTATTTCCGTTTTACACTAATGGTCATTTTAGATAATGCAGAATAATTCAGTTAGATTCACAGACTGCCTCTCATTTGAACCCATCAGTAAGACAATAACTTAATAATTAAAGAAAAACACAATTAAGCAAGTGGCCAAAACCAAGACGTTTCCTCTCGAGAGCCGCAAACCGGGGCCGCAGGAGCACAGATGGTGTAGTGGGCCGAGTCAGTATATTTGCAGAAGCTAATGGCCTCGTGACCGGACGACCCAGGAAGCTCTGCTCCCAGACACTTATTCAAATGAAAAGTGATGCTGCAGTTTCTCCCGCGCTGTTGCTTAGTAACATAACATCACGTACGTTTATGTAGTTACAGTGTTGGCGAGGCAGAACCGCCCTCGTGTTCCTTCAGTGAATCTGGTTTGGGCTTGTTCTAAATCTTTTATACATTAAGTATACTTTGGGTTGTCGATCATTTAAGTTTTTGATGCGCTTTGTAATTTTGGGTTTGTAAACATTTAGCCTACGTATTAAGAAAATCTTTAAAATGTAGAAGTTTGAAAATCTGTTAACTTGCATTGATAGAATGTTCAGCGTGGTCTCTCATTTGCATATTGAATTGTGATTGGTCCTCTTTCTAAAGTCTATTTGCATACTGAATGATGATTGGTTTTGTCGTCTTTGCATATTCAGAACAGTTTCTTGTAGGCTTTTAATAAACGAATATTATAGCATACAGTAATATAGGCTACTATACGTATATAATAGTATAATTTAATAGTTTTTTTTTTTCAAAAAGTGATCACCAAGGCATTTATTTGATCAGAAATACAGTAAAAACAGTAATATTGTGAAACATTACAATTTAAAATCAGTTTTATATATGAATATATTTTAAAATGTAATTTATTCCTGTGATGCAAAGCTGAATTTTCAGCATCATTACCCCCATATTCAGTGACACATGAAATCATTCTAATATGCTGATTTGCTTATTATTATCAATGTTAAAAACAGTTCGTATTTTTGTGGAAACCATAACATTTTATCAGGATTCTTTGATGAATAGAAAGTTCAAAAGAACAGCATTTATTTGAAATATAAATCTTTTGTAACATTATAAATGTCTTTACTCTCATATTCAATGATCTATTTAAATATTGATCCATTTAAATATCCATTTACTGATTGTCACTCATATTTTATTATTAAAAGGCCTCTGCGACCCTTTAAGATTAAAATAATAGTGATATTGATAGTGTTTGCCCTTACAATGCGTCCTGTGGTGGTCACCAGATGGATCGATGATGATAACTTCAGGAAAACCACAATCCAGTAAGACACATCCAGCAAATGGATCCAAGAGGAGCCTCTAAGTAGCAGACTTACAATAAGGTTTGAGAATGTTCTTTAAGGAGCTGTTGTAAATGTGTAAGAGCACTCACTGTGCTATTGATCAGAGCCTGGGCTGTCTGAGTAATTGTGTATATTGGCCTAAATGTGTTTAAGTGCTTTTGACACTGAGGTCATGAAAGCTCAACATCTTCACCAGCAGCAAACCTTCTCATTGTGTTTCCATCCACATATTTGTATGTGAATTTTGTGGTATTGCATTGAAACCGCTGGATGGAAACGGCATGAAGCACCCGAATTATTAAAGGAATAGTTCACCCAAAAATGAACATTTGCTGAAAATGTATACACCTTCAGGTTGTCCAAACTGTAGATGAGTTTGTTTCTTCATCGGAATAGATTTGGAGAAATTCAGCATTACATCACTTGATCACCAATGGATGCTCTGCAGTGAATGGGTGCCGTCAGAATGAGAGTCCAAACAGCTGATAAAAACATCACAATAATCCACAAGTAATCCACGCCACTCC
>NW_015641598.1:220035-224550 GCF_001515625.1 Sinocyclocheilus rhinocerous | reverse complement strand
CAACGCAACTGTAATGTTCCCAGGTCCAGAAACGTATTAAGGATATCGGTAAAACAGTCCATGTGACATCAGTGGCTCAACTTCAGTTTTGCGAAGCTATGAGAATACTTTTTATGCACAAAGAAAACAAAAATAACACAATTTATTTAACAATTCTTCTCCCCTGAGTTACGTCTTCTGCCATTTTGGAGAGTACCCAAGAACGTAATCGCCATTGTTTACGTTAGGGGGGAAAGTGCGCGCATGAACGTAATCAGCGTAATCAGCGTTGTTTACACTTATGGTAAAGTATGCGTATGCGTTGTGATACTCTCCAAAATGGCGGAAGACAGTAACTCGGGGGAGAAGAATTGTTGAATAAAGTCGTCATTTTTGTTTTCTTGTAATCAGCGCTATTTACGTTCGCGGGGAAAAGCACGCGCATGAACAGAATCGGCGTAATCAACGTTGTTTACGCTTAGGGTAAAGCGTGCGTATGCGTTGTGATACTCTCCAAAATGGCGGAAGACAGTAACTCGGGGGAGAAGAATTGTTGTATAAAGTCGTCATTTTTGTTTTCTTTGCGCATAAAAAGTATTCTCGTAGCTTCGCAAAATTGAAGTTGAGCCACTGATGTCACATGGAATGTTTTACCGATGTCCTTGCTATGTTTCTGTCTGGGAACATTTCAGTTGCTTTGCTGTCTATGGGAGGGTCAGAAAACTCTCAGATTCCATCAAAAATATCTTAAATTGTGTTCCGAAGATGAACGGAGGTCTAACGGGTTTAGTGGGAGGGTGAGTAATTAATGACAGAATTTTCATTTTGGGGTGAACTAACCCTTTAACTTCAGACCATTGATTCCTTTCATTTTTGGTAAACTATTCCTATAAAATATACATAAAAAACATGCACTCAGTTAAAGCGGAAAACATGTACATTACCGAAACCCATTTACTGAATAAAATCCTGGATGAACAAAAAAGAAAGATTCAATTAAGTTTATGAGCAAACATTCTTCCAAAATGATCTGTCTTTAATAATGTTCTAAAAACATTAGAACAAAAACGTTATTTATTTATATCGTTCATAAAGCATTTTTTTTTTCTGATTAATTTAGTTGGATGCATTTAAACATTACTGCTTCCTACAAGATGTGTGTGTATTTATATATACATAATAAATATGCACACACACATATATTATGTAAACAAAAACTTTTATTTTGGATGCGATTAATCGCGATTAATCGTTTGACAGCACTAGTTTTTGTACATGTGAAATAATGACACCGGAAGGATGGATTAGTGGATTGTTGTGGTTTGAACTTCTCTATTCTTGTAGAATTAGAAAGATTTGTAAAATGTTATTTTAATGTAAATGTGTAACAGGCTGTAAAGTGCTCCATTATAGAGAATTTCCTGTTCTTTTATGTGCACAGAATCGAGTGTGTTTTGCGATCATCCAGAATACAAACCATTCAAAACTGAGCCTGCACATTTACACATGAGGAGTATCACTAGCAGACCGTCATGTGCGGAGTGCGGACAGCAGCCTGATCATTGTGCGTTTGATGGCTTCTGCTGCTGCTGCTAATGATTATCTGTCAGTGTGTGTGTGGAACGGTATCGGACGGACAGGCCGGGGAAAGGCCCCCTTCGGGACAGGACACACGGCTGGGATCAGGACTGAGGACGCCAGCGTTCAGGACAAACCCAGGGCTGATTTACGCAATCAATGAGCTCAAACTGTGTTGTGTAACCCCGAGTCTCTCATTAAGGCTGATGAGGATGAGAGCATGTTTCCATTTCAAACGTACTGTATCTGTATGGCCTCTGATTGGGAGTTTATGAAATACCAAAAACTATAATTAACCTGACAAACCTGTATGTATCTATATATGAATCTGTATTGTGCATTAGGGTATTTAAAAATGTTCAAAAGTTTTGGGTCCATTTTTTTTTTTTGAAAGAAATAAATACTTACATTCAGCAAATATGCATTAAATTAATCAAAAGTGACAGTATAGACAATTTGAAGATTCCTATTTGAAATAAAAGCTGTTATTCTGTACTTTTCATCATTTTAATCAAAGTGTTTCATCACAGTTTCCATAAAAATATTAAGCAGCACATCTGTTTTCAAAGTTGATAATAATAAGATGTTTCTTAAGCTGCAAATCCGCATATTAGAATGATTTCTGAAGGATCATGTGACACTGAAGACTGGAGTAATGATGCTGAAAATTCAGCTTTGCATCACAGGAATAAATTACATTTTAAAATGTATTCAAATAGAAAACACTTATTTGAAATTGTAATAATATTTCACAACATTACTGTTTTTACTGTATTTGTTTAACCAAATTATGCAACCCTGATGAGCAAAAGAGACATACATGCATACATATACACAAATAAATAAATACTTTGGACACTATCTATTTATCTGTCTATATATAAATATATAGCATGAAATTAAATTCAAAAGACATTTAGAAACCCATATTTTTTGGTAATGTTCTACACTCTAAAAAATGCTGGGTTAAATACAACCCAGTGCTGGGTAAAATAGGGACAAACCCAACAATTGGGCTGTTTTGACCCAGCGGTTGGTTTAAATGTTTAACCCAACCTTCTGGGTAGTAACCCAACCGCTGGGTAAAAACAACCAAATTGCTGGGTTTGTCCCTATTTTACCCAGCACTGGGTTGTATTTAACCCAGCATTTTTAAGAGTGTACATTTTCAGTAAACACTTTCATTTTATATCCTAGTAACAGTTTTGTTGCTGAGTCCTGAAGCAAAACCAGTTGAGAAAAACCAGCTTAGCTGACAGATGAATGGGTTTTGAAAGACGCAAAGACCAGCAATCTGTGTGCCACACACTTCAGCTCTGACCATAGTTCAGTCATGTGATGAGACTCGTTCAGCTGAGATTCCGAGATTCAGAGACTGAACCGACCACAGCAGAAGCAGCACAGTTTGCATCTATTCAAAACAGCCCAACCTCACTTTTACATGCAGATCAATGCAAAAGGGGAAAGAGCCAAAGTCAACCATCACCTCCGTGAAGGAGTTATGTCACCAGGTGAAAGGTACACTCTAAAAAATGTTGGGTTGAAACAACCCAGCATTTTTTAGAGTGTAGACTTTTTTCAGAAAACTGAGAATAAATTCAAAGCCTTGCAAACACCTTGAAAGCCTGATTTATTTAATAATCCAAATAAACAGGCTAAAAGTATTCTTTCAAAGATTATGCAATACAATCCGGCTACATATAAAACTGAAACTGTATAACTACTATGATGCATACAAACAGGAACACTGTTATGACTCAATGACTGTCTTTTACTTCTTTTTTTTTTCTTGTTCAGTTTTATTTAAACCCTGCTGGTTCTTCATGTTGTTTATAAAAAGAATCGGATTATAAAAATACAGTCTTAAAACGTAGGCGACAGCAGCAGATTTGCCAAAATCCAGCTGCGTAAGAGCATTTTGATGTTGCATTAAATGTATATGCATTAAAGTACTTCTGATTCAAACTCCAATGATACACAGAAGACAGTGCATAAGCTTTAAAGTTTAATTATAACCATCAATCATTAAAAATGCAAACATATTTTAGAACAGTCACAAATAAAACAGATATTTGCTCTTTGATGATTTATTGATAGCAAGCTGCTTTGCACCATTTAAACGGCACTCGTTATATAAAAGGGTTTAAATCTGAGGTTCGTGCAGAGTCACACCTGTCTGACAAAAGATAACGGAGTGCGGCGCCATCTAGTGCTAATTATAAGAAGTGTGCCGCAGTTTTGAGCCAGTCACTGGACACACACACACACACACGTCTGGTCAGCTATCCTTGTGGGGACTCTCTATAGGCGTACTGGTTTTTTTACTGTACAGACCGTATATTCTATTGCCCTACACCAACCCTACCCCTAAACCTACCCCTCACAGGAAACTTTGTGCATTTTTAGATTTTCAAAAAACTTCATTATGTGTGATTTATTAGCTTGTTTACCCGTGGGGACCTCAATTTAGGTCCCCACCGTGACACGAGTCCCCATGAGTCTGTGTGTATTCAGGTTTAAGTCCCCACCAGAATAGAAAAACAGGTACACACACACACACACAATTATACACACTCAAACACACACACACACACACACACACACACACACTCACACACACGTTTACTTAGCTATCTAAATGGGGACATTACATTTTATTGTACTTCTATTGTTTTTATATACAGATAGTTATACACGTTTTAACCTAAGCACCCCTACCCCTAACCCTAGCCCTCGCAGAAAACTTTCTGCATTAAAAAAAATAAAAAATAAAAATGTTTACTTTATTTTTATACGAGTTTTACAAATGAGGACGTCCCCAAATGGAGGTTTTTGGCGATTTTGTCAGGTTTTGCTCACTTTTGGGTACAAATCTGTCCCCAAAATATGGTTAAGTAGGTACACACACACACGATTCCACCCAATCAGCTTATCTTTGTAAAATGGAACAGCTTCTTA
>NW_015641598.1:206112-218751 GCF_001515625.1 Sinocyclocheilus rhinocerous | reverse complement strand
CACACAATATAAATAAATAAATAAACAAATAAATAAATAAATAACCAATATAAAAAATAATAATAAAAAATAATATAACTGATATTCCAGGGGGCTCTAATGTATTATTACAAGCGAATAATTTTTTTTATATATTTATAAAGATTCTCAGCTGAAACAGTGCATTTTTTTTCTACATGAAAAACGTTGATTTGATTTGGTTCTTTTCATAAAATATTTTATTCATAAATTACATCTTTTGATGCCTAAACGTCATATGAATAATCGTATATATCTTCATAAATATATCTGTTATAAATATTTGTGTCTACACCATAGACTGTATAAAAAGGTCTACACTCGTATCTATGCTGCAAATAAAAATGAGAGTGTGGCCCCACCCTGTGGTAAATAAGTAGAATCGCGCCACTCTTTTACTGGCTCGTCACTTCCTGGTTTCCAAGCGGAAATAGCGGAGTTTGTTTGGTTACTATGACACTTCATCTTCTTATCAAAGATGGCGAGAACGGGATAGGAAGACTCTCGCCGTGCAGAATCGTCTGTTCTGTATATTTTCAGGGTTTTTTAGAGAGCTGCAGTGTGTGACATTATGGCGGGGGTTGATGATGAGGAGAGCGCGCTTGTAAGTCATGAAAAATGATCGCATAGCACTCATAATAATAGTGCAGCTCAGCACGAACATGTTTTATGGAAATACGTGTAGTTGTGAGATGTTTCATAAACATATGCATAAATAACAGGAAGAAAAACCTATCAATTGAATACCAGGTTGAAGCAATATTCTCAAAGAAACAGACATTTTGATTGGAAAGAGAAACCCTGTAAAGCCTGACATATGAAATAATAGTTGGAAAAAACTTTTTTTGTTTTTAATGGAACAGTTTATTGAACCTTTGGGCAAAATATTAAAGAAAAGAAAATGCGTGTGTGTTATGTTCTGTATCATATTTGATACATCAAGCTTTTATGGCTCATATAGTGAGAATATGGAGCCCATACTCACAATGATGATTGATATATGAATAAATAAACCTTCCTCAAAAGCCTGATGATCATATTTGATGCTCACATTTGAAAAAAAAAAAATTCTGAAAGATTATGTATGTATAATTAAGTAAACCTAAGTTCAGTCCAGTAGGTTTTCATCTTGAAACACTGCTAACAATATAAACGTTATTCTTGCGTAAACAGTAAAGATTTCACAGCAAGGCACATGAAGCACGAGCTGAAGGTGGAAGTTTGTACAATTATACTTTTACTTGCTAAAAAAAAAGTCTAAACTATCAATCAGACGACAGATACAACAGGTTTTCCAGCAAAGTTTTGACATGTTCATTTAGAGGCTGATTTAGAAATGTATGTATCAAATATGATTCAGTCCGTTTTGCAAGGTAAAGAAACGCCTGTAATATTTTTAGATAACTAATCAAGTTTCATTTAATAATATATGGTTTTCCAGTAAATTGGAATAATGAAAAAATGAACACTACTGAATTTACTGCCAATTTCAGGCGTTGATCTTATACTACTGCCAGGAAAAGTACTCCAGTCATGTTGTAGATGTTTCCAGTGAAGCTCAAGGGAAATTCAGTCATGATCCGATCTTCTCATTCCTCCACGCTTATGGGCTGCTCATGCAAGGTGAGGAAAACCCACCGTTTTCTATCTTTGTCTTCATTTGACGTCTTGAGAAATGGTCTAAAATAAATCCCTTGGCGTCTGTTTTTTCTTTGTTATTTTATTGTTGCAGATCAAGTGTTGGACGCCATTCAGGAGCTGGAGCAACTGAAGGAGAGAAGAGACGTTTCCCTCTGTGTGCTCATGGCTCTGGTTTATGCCCAGAAGAAAAGACCAAACCCTGGTAGATCTTTTGCATGTCTTGTTTAAAGGAGTAGTTCAATCAAAAATGAGAATTTGCTAGAAATGTATTCACCCCCAGGCCATCCAAGATGTAGATGAGTTTGGAGAAATGTAGCATTGCATCACTTGCTCACCAATGGATCTTCTGCAGTGAATGGGTGCCGTCAGAATGAGAGTCCAAACAGCTGATAAAAACATCACAATAATCCACAAGTAATCCACACTGCTCCAGTCCATCAGTTAATGTCTTGTGAAGCAAAAAGCCGAGTGTCTGTAAGAAACAAATCTATAATTAAGGCATTTTAACTTTAAACCGACGCTTCTGGCCAAAATACGAGTCCATAATAACGCTCATAAGTCCATCTCTTGTTGTCCTCTCGTATCAAAATCCACCAACATATTTGTTCAGAACTATTTTGGACTGTTTTCACTTGTAAACGGTGCTTGATCTGTGCAGATTTCTCTCCTGATTCAGACGAGACGACTTTTTCACTGGAGGAAGCAATATTATGGACAGAGGACTCTTATTTTGCCAAAAGCAATAGTTTGAAGTTAAACACATCTTATGATTTGTTTCTTATAAACACGCAGCTCTTTTCACATCACTAGACGTTAACTGATGGACTGGAGTGGTGTGGATTACTTGTGGATTATTGCGATGTCAGCATTAAATGTCTCTATAAAAATCCTTTGTGTTGCATGGAAAATGTATTAGCATACAGGTTTGGAATGATATGAGTGTGAATAAATAATGGCAAAACATGTCCTGCCTGTAGACCGTGATGTGATCCAGGAGCTGGATGGAAGGGTGAAGGAGGAGAGGAAGACGGCGAGTCCCAAAGCTCTGTATTACGCTGGCTTGCTGCTGTGGCTTCTGGGCTGCAATGACAAAGCCAGAGAGTATGTGGACAGAATGATCAAGATCTCCAGTGGCTCTAAAGAGGTGAACTTTTCTAATGCATCTACCCTTTAGATGTCTGCTGAGGTAGCTTTTCATGATGGGAAAAGGACTGATCAGCCTGCCTGTATCTTAATGATCAATAGCATAAGTCTGATAGCAGGGCAAATATTCTGCATTTTGCAAATTATGCAGTAAGATGCATTTTGGCTGAAATTTGGCCTGTTCATTCATGGTGGCCATAAAACACTAAACTGTGAATGTTTCAGTTAATAAAAAAATGTATTTGAACATCGAGGTATAGTATGACTCCTTTAAATGTAGTGATTTTCAGGGCTGTTATAGTTAAATAAAACTAAAACCGTAAACCCTTTTTTTATTATTTAGTTAACTTAGTTTACTGTGCTAAAATAACAAAAAAAACAATAAATAAATAAAACTGAAATAAAAAAAATAAAAAAAATAACAACATAATTGCTAAAAACTTAATACAAATCAAATGAAAAAAGTAAATATATAATCTAATTCAAAATATTAATAAAAATTATAAAAATAAAATAACACTGATGATTACCAGATTTTCCACATATTTTGCTGTTTATTTAATATTGGGATTATTGTTTTTTTAGGGAATTGTACTGAAAGGCTGGATTGATCTGCGATCTAATAAGGATGCTTATGCAAAGAAGTCTGGGAAATACTTTGACGAGGCTCTGAAGGAGAAAAGCGACATTTTTGCTTTGATGGGGAAGGTAACTTTATTTCTGATCACCATTTAATAATTTAGCAAACAGAAATGTCCTGATTGATTGTTCACTTATAAGATGTGTGCACATTTTCAAAGGTTTACTTCTTAAAGGTGATGTAATTGTTTAAATGTAATGATCCTTTTTAAAATACCATCTAGAATCAACTGAAAATAAGGGATTCAGAGGCTGATAAACTTTGAAGTGAAAGTTCATGTCTAGGTTACATTTCACCCCAAAAATATAAGAAACCTGAGAAATTATATTATATTACATTATTATATTTTTTTGCTATTGCAAAAAGATTTGTTTTGTAATGCTCTGATTGTGTCTTTCTGTCAGGTACATTATTATGAATTTCGTCAGAATTATTCTGGTGCTTTAGAGACCATTAACCAGGTGATTGTGAGTTACCCGTCCTTTCTACCTGCCCTGGTCAAGAAGATGAACCTGCTGTTGACTCTACAGGACTGGGAACAAACTATAAATGCAGCTCAGAGGTAAAACCTTTATTTAACGGTTTGAGTAATATTAATTGTTCTGGTTTTTAAATACACTCTAAAAGCTCTCAAACACTTTCACAAGTGAGCTGCATTGATGTGCAAATGGAAATTAGTTCTGTCATGACAACTCTCGGAGGGATTAGCATGAGCTGGGGAAGGTGGAGGGTTTCTGAAGTGCGCTGCCAACTGCTACGGCAAACAAAAGCCAGGTATTTGAATATTAAGCAGTAAGCTCATTGGCTACCGATACAGGAGAGAACCAATCAGCTGCCATGTTACAATGATGTCACCAGGTCAGATTGAGCTAGACCTATCGGACTGCGCCATCTAGAGTTTCATGCCAGAACTCTGTATATGTGATTCCACGGATTTGTACAGAAAGACTGGATCATTGTTTCTCTTTCCCTGTTGGATGAGGGCTAGTGAGCGACAGAATGAAGAGGGCTTTTTAGACTGATCACTAAGAGCTGTACGAACTCCCCGACGAGACCTCAAAGAGTCCAGCTCTCTCAGGTGGAGCAGGATTGTGGTTTTTCAAGCTTCTTTTTGTACAGTATTTTCTCTAAAAGAGTGATGTTTGTCAATCAGAGGGACCATAATTTCAATTAAACATTCATTATAGCCAAAAAGTAAAATGCTTTAAAAATTCAAATAATCAAGACATGTTTCCCAAACTGTTTTCATCTAAATATACATAAGGAAGCATAATATTTAATCATTTTCATTTATATGCATGAATATAACAATAAATAGTAATGCACAACAATATTTACCTACATATGTTTTTATAAAAACATGATCATAAAATGCAGGGTCTGCATTTACATTTAGCAGATGCTTTTATCTAAAGCGAGTTAAAAATGTGATGATGCAAACAAACTGTCGAATTGAATTTCTTTTATGCAAAGACATAAATGCATGTCTCAGAACATCTGTTTTACACATCAACGGACTTTGGATTTAATTTCCTGATTCTTTCATCTTCTCAACTTCAGGCTTCTCCAGCGAGATAAAAATAACCTGGAGGCTCTGAGGATGCTGGCGCTGCACTCTCTCTGCAGGGAAGGAGATGTTGGAGAGGTGTGACATTCCAAACATATGTGTGTTTACTCCGATTAAATGCTAGAAATGTCATTTATTATGGGGTCAGATAGTCTGTGAATTGCAAATGAAAGCGATGTCACGAGATTACTGCATTTAATTACACTTCAACCTGGCATAAATCCTTCAAGAAATGAAGAAATGCAATATCATACAAGTCATTGGTAATAATAAGAAATGTTTCTTGAGCAGCAAATCAGCTTATAATGATTTCTGAAGGATCATGTGACACTGAGGACTGGAGTAATGATGCTGAAAATTCAGCTTTGACATCACAGGAATAAATTTTTTTTTTACAACATTACTGTTTTTACTGTAGTTTTGATCAAATAAATGCAGCCTTGGTGAGCCTAAAGAGACATTCAAAAGCATTAAAAAATCTTAATGATCCCAAACTTTTGAATGGTAGTGTTTATATAGTTTTTCCTCTCTCTTTCTTTTTTTTTTAAGATTCACATTAATTTTCTTTCTTTTTTCAGTGTGTAAATCAACTATCAAATCTGATCGGTAATCTGGACATTCAGGAACCGAACAATCCTGAGCTCTTCTACGGGATGTCTTTAGCATTCACTCGAGTGGTAATACTCATCCATGCACACACAACTTAAAATTCATTTGAACCTGAAGATTACAATCCTGCAAATCACAAACCAGCTGGATTTGCCACATGCTGTTATATATAAACGTGATATGTTCACAAGTGAAACCATACTGAGCAGGAAAGAACGCGTTTTGATAAGCTGCTGTTTCATAAAAGAAACAATGCTGCAGAGAGATGTGAATATTTGATCACTCTGCAGTGTGGAAGAGCGGAGAAGGTCCTTCAGCACACTCACAGGATGGTGGAGCGGGCGTTTGCACAGGCCTCGAGTGACTCTGAACTGGCCACAGAGATGGGCTACCAGCTGGTTCTGCTGGGCAGAGTGAAGGAGGCCATGAAATGGTACAAGACAGCAATGACTCTCGATGAGAGCAGCGTCTCCGCTTTGATAGGTGAGAGCAGTTTGAAAGCCATAAAGAAAAGAGTGCTTATCAAATGAATTATGATGGATGAGTCACATTTAAAGCCTTTGTAAAATGTCAGTAAATGCACAAATGTGACCACATATTCTATATTAATGTGTAAAGTGGCAATTGTAAACAGCCTACAGTTACACTAATTAACTATATATGGGAAAAATTTTTTAAGTTTGTTATCATCAGTATCTGTACCTATATATTGAATATGAATAGTTGGAATATTATCTTTTATAACATTTAATAAAAGCAGTGCCACTCAATGTCATGCATTCGCATTGTGCCTCATAACATCTTTTGCACGTGCATGGAATTGATGTGAGGGATTCAAATCAAACTATCTTTTAAAAGAAAACGTTTTGCAACATGAAAGTTCATCAGAAGACTGTCTAGGATCAGTGTTGTGATTGTTCACTAAAAATATTAAACTATTAAAAATCGTTTTGGGTAATTAAAAATCTCAAATAAAATATAAATATCACATAAAAATCTTAAACATTTAAAACAAACTGAATGAAATGAATAAGTGGAAGTACTTAAAATTTCTAAAACTAAAGATGAAATAAAAATCAATTAAAGCTAAATAACATTTTTTTTAAATAATAATAAAAATGACAAAAGTACATAACAAAATAACTAAAACAAACTGAAAATTTAAAAATAAAAGCTAATTTAAAATATCAAAAAGTACTATAATGTCTAGCATGGCTGGAGTATTTTTTTTTAAATGTTTAAAATGCATGAATAGAAAGAGCATTAAATCAGTGTTTTTTGGGTTTGTTGTTTGTGTATTGTTGTGTTTGTGCAGGTATCATCAGGTGTCAGCTCATGGAGGGGCACATAGAGGATGCAGAACAGCAGCTGGAGTTTCTAACAGAGATCCAGCAGTCCATTGGCAAATCAGGGGTGAGGGAAGATTTGCATAACTCCGCCCAAATGTTCACGCAAAGAAAGAAGGTGTAACTTTGATTCTCGCTGTAGTATTGTTGCTGCCGCCGCCATGTCGTGGAGATGCTGTGTGTTTCGTTGAGAAAACGAAAATACTTTGTTTGGTCTTCCAAAAGAGGAAACAATTAGAAATCAGTGGTTAAGTTGTATTTACAACACTGTTCCAGAACAGTTCAAACCAAATATTTGTGTGTGTGCAACGCATTTAACGGAGGACTCTTTCCTGAACCTACAATGCCGGCTGTTCTGACTCACAACCTGTAAGTATGTTTTCATATTTAAAGAATTTGCCACTGATGATCCAAACGTGAGTTTTGAGCAGTGTAGAGTAGCGCTTGTTGTTTGTCGTTTCTCCGATCACAAATGCAGACAAATGGTTTTATGTTTACGTGTCGTGATGCAACGTGTAAAAAGACAATATAAGTCATTATTATCCGGAATTATGTCCCCACTGGATGCAACAAATGCCTCTTTTATAATGAATTTGAATGTTTTTGTCTCGTCTCTCCGGCCGTACAGGGCATCACAGTATGGTAAGGGGCGTAACATTTCCGTCACACGCTTGAGGTATTCAGCCAATCACAACGCACTGGATAGCTGGCCAATCAGAGCACACCTCGCTTTTCAGAACGATGAGCTTTGTAAAAATAGACGCGTTTCAGAAAGGCGGGGCATAGAGGAGAAACAATAATGTACAGTATGTGGAAAATAATGTGTTTTTTTTTTACTTTAAACCGCATAAACACATTGCATTACACCAAATACACAAAATAATGTTCTTTTTAGCAACATCATATGACCCCTTTAAATTACTTACTATGATACTTTAAAAAAAACGTGTGAGCTTTGAACGATGTTACACAGAGACTCTTTCCAGAATATTTCCACAGAATTAAATAAAAGATAAACGTTTTCAAAACGTTTTGATTCATATTCAACAGCAACCTGGTTTATTAATACACTTATGCTGTGTTTACACATTGAGTCATCCACAGTGCGTAACAGGGCCTGTTTACACAAACCGAGACTCTCGTCTGGGTGTTTAGCACACACTTAAACAAACACGCACATCTGCTTTGCAAAAAGCAGCTGCCACGTTGTATTTGTAGAGGAACAGAAATATAAACAAAACCCTTCAAAAATCCTGTTTTTTTTTATTTTATTTTGAGCTTTGCCTGAGGAATGCATTAGTGAACAGATTAATTAGTACATGACCTAGTATTAAAGCACACGATAAACAGAATCATATTTAAGGTTTGCTTAACCTGTGTGTTTGCGTGTGTTAGGAGCTGTTGTATCTGCGGGCGCTGTTGGCTGTGAAAAAGCATCGGCCCCCAGACGAGGCGACCAATCTGTTAAACGACACGGTGGACACGCACTTTTCCGCCCTGCAGGGTTTGCCTCTCAGCGTCGAGTACTTTGAGAAGCTCAACCCCGACTTCCTGCTTGAGATTGCCAAGGAATACCTGGCGCTGTCTCCTGCTAAGGTCTTCCCTCCCATGCGCTGCCTTGCAAACAATCAGAACACACTGTATGCTGCCTAACAACATCCTAACAACTGTCTTTTGTCTAGCCTTGATTCTGAGTCTGTCTTGATGAACATTGCTCGTGTAGTTTATTGGCTGATGTTGTTCTCGCTGCAGGCTCCAGCTCCTGGTCAGCCTCCTGCGCCTCAGCTGCAGCACTGTGCATCTGTGCTGGACACGGTGGTCAAAGTAGTGCCTGGACTGATGCAGGCCGTATTTCTAACGGCCAAAGTCCGATTTCAGTCAGGTGTGTGCATGTCTGAGTGATATTTTCTGAAAAGTTTGATTTTATTGGTATCTTTTTATTTATTTTACTTGAGAATCAAACGTCATAACATTGTTGGATTGATCTAATTGGGTGAATCTTTCAAACTTCTCACTTACAGGCGGTGTTATTTTAGTATCATACTATTATAGGTTTTTTATTCATATTTTGAATTAGTTTAGATTTTTTTATTTTCTGTTTTCATTTTAATTTTAGATAAAGTTTTAGTGTCATTTTTATAGTTATTGTCTTTTCTAATGTCTATATAGTTTTTATTTCAGTTTTAGTTGTTTTAGTACTAAATGAAAATGAGAAATTTTATTTTATTTCAGTTAACGTTTATTTCAAGTAACAGAATTTTTTAATACTTTAGTTTACGTTTTAGTTAACTACTGTATAATAAGGTAATATTTCACCCCAAAATCAAAGGGAAAACAAATAAGAAAATATATTTTACAAAATGTAAATTAACCGTTCTTTGCACTGTGGCATTATTATTTCATGACAAATAAGCAAACGTCCCCAAAAGTCTCATTATCATAAAGCCAAAAAAAAAAAAGATCATTACTGTAATGTGAAAAAAATCATTTATTGTTTAAATTGCAAAATATTTTTATACAACATTTGTTGTACTGTCTTAAATGTTCATTTAAATTAAAAATATATATTTTACAGTAATGAGAATTTTGGGAAATAAAAATATTGTAAAAAAAATTATAATCAATAAAATAAGTAATTTTGTCATGCAAATAATAATGTTACAATGCAAAAAAAATTGTCTTAAAAATAAGCTCAATTACGTTTCTTTATGCAAAAAGTTTTTTCTTATTTTTCCTTTTATTTTTTAGCCAATTCACCCAATTAGTCAAGTTTGTGCTCTCTTCATATGTTGTCCTACAGGAGATATCGAGGCGGCCCAGAGCAGCCTGCAGCATTGTTTGGATCAGAACCCGGCCCATGCTGATGCCCATCTCCTCATGGCTCAGATCCATCTCATGCAGGGCAACTTCAAGCTCTCCTCCCAATCTCTGGAACTCTGCCTCAGCCACAACTTTGAGGTGACACAACTTCACTGCCAGCCATACTGAACTGCAGAAGGAAACCAGTTGAAATTTATTGATTTGATGGGACTGAATATGTGGTTTATTTGTGCTCAGATCCGCGAGCATCCTCTGTATCACCTGATAAAAGCTCAGGCTCAAAGGAAGTTGGGGCAGCTTCAGGAGGCCATTCAGACGCTGCAGATGGCCATGAGTCTGTGTGCTGTGAAGAGAACGGGCTCCTCAACCAAAAGACAGAGTAAGAGAGTTGAGCTCAGCTCGGCCGACTGCGTATCTGTGTTCCTGGAGCTAGCTGAAGCTCTGTGGCTCAATGGAGAACAGGTTAGTGGTTAAGTTTTTCAAACATTTCTTCATTTCCTTAAAGTAATAGTTCTCCCAAAAATAAAAATTTGCTGAAAATGTACTGAACCTCAGGCCATCCAAGATGTAGATGAATTTGTTTCTTCATCAGAACAGATTTGGAGAAATGTAGCATTACATCTCTTGCTCACCAATAGATCATTTGCAGTGAATGGGTGCCGTCAGAATGAGAGTCCAAACAGCTGATAAAAACATCACAATAATCCACAAGTAATCCACACCACTCCAGTCTATCAGTTAATGTTGTGTGAAGCCAAAAGCTGTTTGTTTGTAAGAAACAAGTCCATTATACAGGCATTTTAACTTTGAACTGTCACTTCTGGCCAAAATACGAGTCCATAATCAATAACGCTTCCTCTAGTGAAAAAGTAAATCTCTTGTTGTTCTCTCACATAAAAATCCACCCACATATTTAGAACTGTTTAGGTTGTAAATAACCAAAGTAAATGTTTGTCTGTGCATATTTTTCCTGATTCAGATGAGGCGAATTTTTCCCTGGAGAAAGCAATATTATGGCTAGAGGACTCATATATTAACAGGAAACAATGGTTTGAATGTAAAAAACGTCTTGATGGATTTGTTTCTTCAAACACACAGCTTTTCGCTTCTTAACTGATGGGCTGGAGTGGTGTGGATTACTTGTGGATTATTGTGATGTTTTTATCAGCTGATTGGACTCTCATTCTGACGGCACCCATTCACTGCAGAGGATCCATTGCTGAGTAAGTGTAAAATTTTAGCAAATTTTCATTTTTAGGAGAACTATGCCTTCAATAAATCTGCACTTTTTAATAATAATGTTTGGTTTATTCATGTTGTTGTAGTCTGTTGTCTGTAGTCTTATGTATTGTTGTAAAATTAACATTATTTTGCTAGTGCTTTGTTTTTGGGGATAAAAGTTTTTCTTGACTTCCAGCACGAGGCAGCTAAAGTGATGCAGGATGCCATAAATGAGTTTACGGGCACTCCAGAGGAGCTTCGAGTCACTATTGCCAATGCAGACCTCGCGCTCATGTGCGGAGGTACAGAGCTGGCACTGAGCATGCTCAGAAACATCACACCAGAGCAGCCCTACTACATACAGGCCAAAGAAAAAATGGCAGAAATCTACCTGAACCACAGGAAAGAGAAACGGCTTTATGTGAGCTGCTATAGGTAATGCATTTTCATTTGTCAAACTTGCTCCTCATATTTACTACATGTATTATAACTTATAGAATATGGTTTTCACAGTATATGGGTGAATATCGTAAATTCATGTCCAGGTCATATTTCACCGTAAAATCAAAAGAACGAAAACAATATATTTGATATTAAACTTAAATACATAAAATTAAATACTTAAATACGTAAATAAATACATAATTATTGTATAATAATAATACGTAATTACTATATTACATATTTTTTGCATTTATTGTATTACAGTAAATTAATTACTATAATACAGTGATTTTAAATCTGCATATTTATTTATTTATTTAATTAATTTGGGAGAAAATGTGCTTAATTGTCACCATGCAAAATATCTTAATGGTCTTAAATATAGGCATATTTTCTTTTTATATATTTATTATTTTATTTTTTATTTTTCAATATCATTACATTGTAAAAAAAAACTTTTTTTTTCTTTTCTTTTTGTTCTAAAGTATGTTACTTAAGAGAGCAGAATGGAATGCTGAACCTGTACTTTAATAAACAATCATCAAACACTCGTGTTCATGCAGAACATTAAAGTATCTGTGTTCTCATCAGGGATTTGGTGGACAAATTGCCGAGCCCTCATACCTTCCTGTTACTCGGCGATGCCTACATGAACATTCAGGAGGTGGGAGAGATTCTTGTTGTTTATTCTTATGTTTACATTTGTGTTTGAATGTCGCAGTTAGCAAAGATCCTTGTTTAGAACCTCAAACATGTATTTCTTTTTTATAAGATGTCTGCCTCTATCCCCATGCAAATATTTATTACACAGTGTAAACAGTGAATCCTTATCTGACTGGAAATGTAATTTAAATTCCGGAACCCTTTTTTTAAAGGGTTCCATTAAGGTTTTTTACATTTTTATCATTACAATTTATTATTGCAAAATTAATTTCTACTTTGATTCTCATTGTTCTCACTGGTGATTTTTTTCATCATTTAAATCAGCAATTTAAAGGCAATACAACAAATTATATATATAATAATGGTGTAAAATCTTCTATAAAAAAATTTTTTTGCGTAACAATTTTATTTATTTATTTAGTTGCATTATGGTAATGCGATCTAGAAGGAAAAATGTGTTCAATTCTGAAAATATTTAAGCCAATTATATATATATATATATATATATATATATATGTGTGTGTGTG
>NW_015641598.1:201008-205973 GCF_001515625.1 Sinocyclocheilus rhinocerous | reverse complement strand
TATAATTATATTTATATATATTTTACATATAATTATGTATATTATACATTTTACTGTATATATTGAGGTATGTGTTTGTGGTGTTGCTCAATTCTGTCGTGTGTGTGTGTGTGTATATATATGTGTGTGTGTGTGTGTGTATATAATATATATTAAATACGGTTATAAATATGTAAATTCAAATTTTTTTTTTTTTGAGATTCACCTAAACATTGCATCTGTGATGTCTGATGATTCCTTCACTTTCAGATGGCCATATTTATTTTTTGGTTGGTGCTTTGGTGCTTGTGTATGACAATAATGTTCTCTGCTAACAGCCAGAGCTGGCCATTGAGGTGTATGAACAAGCCCTGAAGAAAAACCCCAAAGATGGAGCTGTGGCCAGTAAGATTGGAAGAGCACTCGTCAAGACCCACAACTATGTAAAGGTAAGTGAAGAAGAGTCTTTGCGAAAATATCTCTTTTAAACCTAAAGAGTGTGAGTTTTCAAATTTTCTGCTTGTGCTCCTAAAAATTTTCAGTCAGGGGCTACAGTGCTCCTAGTAAAAATAGTTAGTCTGGAGCCCTGAAATGGGTTTTCAAGAAGCTCATTTTGATTTCAAGTATTTCTATTTCAAAATGCAAAAACAGTTCTTATTCAGTGGGGATTGTCAGTAAGAGGAGAACTGATTTCTTCCTCCTCTGTTAAAAATGTAGTTTCTCTATATAACTTTTCCCAGGCAATTAACTATTATGAAGCAGCGCTGAAGAACGGGCAGCAAAATTTCCTGCGTTATGACTTGGCTGACCTGCTCATGAAGCTCAGGCAGTATGAACGCTGTGAAAACGTCTTGCAAGAGGCTCTCACACATGAACCTGGTGAGAAACAGCTCAGAAATTATGAAGTTATTGTGAACTGGCAACATCTCACTTCAGTCACAATCCAAAAGATTAGTGGAGATCTGAGCTTGTTTAGATTTTGTCCGTCATCAAACACAGAAGTTTGTAAGTTTGATAAGGGATGAAATGTGTGTTTAAGCAATAAAGAGCAATACTGCATGTCTGCTGGGTATTTTTACTTGTATTTTATGCTATATTTACTACACCTTAGAAATGCAACTTGTTACATGATTGACAAATTAATTCAGGATTAATTCATGTGTCATGGGAGAACATGGGGGTGCACTTTTGATTGATGTATGGAAGCTGGTTCAGCTTAATGTAATTTAAAATACAATTTTTGTGTAATGCACAAAGCAGTTGCACTTGCATCTCTTCAGTTGTGATCAGTGGTGTCTTTCTGTCTTTATTTTTCAGTAAATGAGCTGCTGCTTCTTACCGAAGACTGTCGCTATCTTGTGCTTCTCGCCAAAGTCCAGAGCAAAGTCAATAAAAATGACGAAGCATTACTGTCCTTACAGAGAGTGAGTCGAGTGTCTTTTTCTCTGAAATAGTGCTGTTACTGTTAACGAAAATTATTAAAAAATATTTTCAGTAATTGAAATAAGGCTGAAATAAACTTTTAATATTAGATGAAAAACTTTTTGAAATGTTGTCTTGACAAGTAACTTAAATAAATAATAAGTTTAAGTGCTAAAATTACTACAGCTAAAACAGAAAATAAAAAAAAATCTTCATTTTTTTGTGTACCAATTTTTAGTTTATTCTATTATTATTGTTGTTGCATTTGATGAAGAGAATATGGAGGAAAATGTGTTTAATTCTTATATATATAAATAAATTTAAGCTATTTAGATATGTAAATAGATAAACAAAACAAAACAGAAAATCACAAAATTACTAGAATGCAAACTAAAAAGAAAAAAAGAAAACTTAAAATATAAAAATAAAAGCAAATTCAAAATGTTAATAAAATCTATAGTAGTAAATAAATCATACTAAAATAATACGACTCTGAAAGCTTTCAACAGCTCACCTCATAAGACCAATTTACATTCACAACCTCCTAAATTTACCAAGTTATATTTCATGTACTATACAAGTATGTTTTCAAGTATATAACTAAACATACTTTGACAAAATACTGACAGAATTGTAATTTTCAAGGTGAAGTGTTTGTTTAGTTTCTTGCCCAGAGCACTTGTTTGAATTGTTGTTCCTCCTCAGGCGAGAGATGTGCAGGCGAAGGTGCTGAAGCGCGCTCAGCTGGAGCAGCCCGACTCGGTGCCCGCGCAGAAGCAGCTCGCCGCAGAGATCTGCGCTGAAATCGCCAAACACTGCAGCAGCCAGCGTGGCTACGAACAAGCCGTCAAGTTCTACAAAGAGGCGCTTGTGTACTGTGAAAGTGACAGCAAGGTCAGTGTGGCCCGGATCAGTGAGTCCAGTGTGTTCTTCTGCAGCTGGATCGGTCCGGCCGAGTCTGGAGCATCAGTCAGTTTGTGTGTGTGGTGCTGCATTTGAACACGCCACAGGCCTGCATTTGATTGCCATCACAAATCAATTTCTCCATAGACCATATTAAAATAGTAAACACATAATGGAATATATATACCAGTATATATATATAGTACTTTTACTTAAGTAAAAATCCGTCTTTACAACTTTTACTTGTAATGGAGTAATATTTGACAAGCAGTATCTGTACTTTCACTCAAGTAATGGAGTTGAGTACTTTGTTCGCCTCTGTATACAAGCCATTATATTTTATTAAATAGCTTATATATGTTTATTTATCAAATAGCTACTGTATGTGGTGAGGATTAATGTTGGATATTTCATTGAAGTACACACTTTACAAATGAAAGGCGCTTCACCTAATTTTATTTTCTCTTTTTATTTGTAACTAGATGGACACAAAAGCATAAAAATTGTGTCACTTAACATTAAAACAGTATAAATAATATTATAAAATGGGTAGTTATGACCAGGGTTATTATTTTTAACCAAAACTTAAACTGAAAGTCAAATTAAAACCATTAAAAACAATATATACTTTTTTTAAATAACAAAATAAAAATGAATATAAACCACATAGACATAAACAAATAATAACAACTAAAAATTTAAAAATGCAAAAATGAAAAAAAAAAAAAAAAAAAAAACCGCAAAGTTACTCAAACAATTACTAAAATTAAAATAAAAGTAAAAACTGATTCAAAATATTAAGAAAAATATAATAGTATCTCAGTACTAAAATATTTTAAATTAAGTTGTCTTTAAAGTGAAAATAAATAATATAATATATAAATAATAATTTGTTTTCTATTATTTATTTTTTTAATTCACACTTAAGCACAATTTACGTTTGTCAACAAAGCTAATTATAATCATTCAAGTACATTTGCATTTATGCATTTAGCAGATGCTTTTATCCAAAGTGACTTAAAAGCATGTGGTAAATGCATAAATGTAAAAGTAGAATTGTAAGTAGTATTTTTAAAAGATTTTTAAGATCATGAGAAACATTAATTCAGTCGAATGTGGCTGGTAAAGTGTAATAGGTAGCACACTGTTATGCAGTTAATGTCAGCAGTATGAGCCTAGACTTCTTCCCAGAAAGCCTCAAGGACATTTTCCTTGCAGCGAATACTTTTTTGCTGTTTTTTATTTATTTATTTATTTTTGGTGATTTAAGTTAATAAATTGAACATAATTTTTAATAAATGCAAGCATTTATGCAAATAAACATGTGAAACTTTTAAACAGAATATAATGATTATTTTCTAAAGCAGCACACGTTTCAGTGTCCCCTGTGAACAGCTGTGAATGTAAATGTGTGTGTTTGTGTGTTTAATCAGGTGATGTTGGAACTGGCTCAGCTGTATCTTACTCTGGATGATGTCGAGGCCTGTCAGCAGCAGTGCAGTGCCATTCTGAAGAACGATCCGGTCAACGAGTCGGCTACACTGGTCAGTTTCTCTTAATCAGATACTCCGCTCTCATAAACTCACAGCAATGAACCAATCAGATGAATCTGGAGGCGGGAAAAACATCTCGAGTGTGTAGAGTGCAACAGTTCTAGAATGAAAATTCTCATTCATTTTCTTCATAGAAATGTATTTTTAGCAGTAGCATATAAACTTTCAAGTCAATTATGTTACATTATTTTTACACTAGAACTTACATATTCTCTCACAGCTTATAATTTTCCAATTTTTTCTTAAAGCTTTGCTAGGCAGAAATTTGGTAATCGTCTCTGTGTTTGTTGGTAGATGATGGCAGACCTTATGTTCCGGAAGCAGGACTATGAACAGGCTGTGTTTCACTTCCAGCAGCTCTTGGAGAGGAAACCAGGTGTGTTGTTCATCTCCTGACCTTTCAAACGGTTACGCCGTTGTTGCAGCAGCCCCCTCCGCTTTCCTTCCAGATACTCGTATGAACCGCAGGGGAAACCTAAGCAACCAGGAAGCTGTAATGAACTCATTTAATCTCTTCCCCTAGACAACTACCCGACGCTGTCTCGCCTCATTGATCTGCTGCGCAGAGCCGGCAAACTGGAGGAGGTTCCAAGATTCCTCGAGATGGCAGAGAAACACTCGTCGAGGGCCAAGTTTGAGCCTGGATAAATGCTGTTACTTTAAACTTTCCAAGTAACAAAGAATCCTAAAAAATGTATCACGGTATCCACAAAAATATTAAGCAGTACAACTGTTTTAAATATTGATAATAATAAATATTTCTTGAGCAACAAATAAGCATATTAGAATGGTTTCTGAAGGATCATTTTAATAGTTTGAAAGTATATTCAAATAGAAAACAGTTGCTTGAAATTGTAATAATATTGATTGTGATCAGTCATATGCAGCAGAGCCGGCAAACTGGAGGAGGTTCCAAGATTCCTCGAGATGGCAGAGAAACACTCGTCGAGGGCCAAGTTTGAGCCTGGATACAACTACTGCAAAGGGCTCTACCTGTGGTAAGATTATAAAATATGAAATAGAGGGTTATACTTTATGATGGTAATCTAGGGTTTCCCAAACTGGGGATTGTGAATCCCTGGGGGTTTATTAGTTAATAAAAGCTTAT
>NW_015641598.1:164143-200179 GCF_001515625.1 Sinocyclocheilus rhinocerous | reverse complement strand
CTTTAAACTTTCCAAGTAACAAAGAATCCTAAAAAATGTATCACGGTATCCACAAAAATATTAAGCAGTACAACTGTTTTAAATATTGATAATAATAAATATTTCTTGAGCAACAAATAAGCATATTAGAATGGTTTCTGAATGATAATTTTAATAGTTTAAAAGTATATTCAAATAGAAAACAGTTGCTTGAAATTGTAATAATATTGATTGTGATCAGTCATATGCATATGATAAATGAATGACAGTCATAGCTTTTGATTGCTGAATTGAATGCAATAAGGACATGAATGTTGATCTGCTTCTCAAAGGTACACTGGTGAACCTAACGATGGGTTACGTCACTTTAACAAAGCCAGGAAGGACAACGACTGGGGCCAGAACGCAGTATACAACATGATTGAGATTTGTCTCAACCCCGACAATGAGACCATAGGAGGAGAGGTGTTTGAGAACCTGGACGGAGACATGGGGTGCGTCCTAATCCCATTACACTATTCCCAAGATGCATCCTGAACAGCTAATTTCACTAATTCTGCCATTATTGTCTTTTATTCTGTATAAGCTGAATTTTATTGCACACATGCACTTTCACCAATGATGCATTTCATTTGTTTGTGTTCAGAAACTCTACAGAGAAGCAGGAGTCGGAGCAGCTGGCCGTGAGAACAGCAGAGAAGCTCTTAAAGGAGCTGAAGCCACAAACCCCAGCGGGATACGTACAGCTGCGCATCCTGGAGAACTACTGTTATCTGGCCACCAAACAGAAAGCCAACGTGGAAAGAGCCCTCAACGTGTTCATTGAGATTGCAAACAGTGAGGTGTGTGGACATCACGTGACGGATATGTTAAATATACACACACCCACACATGCACACTGCTTTATATACGCCTGAATCACACCTTCAAGACAAACTTAGAATAGCATTCAGAATTTTTATTTAGCAAGGATGCATTAAATTGATCAAAAGTGACAGTAAAGACATTTATAATGATTTCTATTTCAAATAAACGCTGTTCTTTTAATTTAATTTAATTTTTTTCAGGCTAGTATAAAGAAAACATTCAAAATACCCATTTAAGTGTTTATTATATTATACTTTATTTATTTGTGCCTCTAGATTTAAATTATAATACATATCTTTAAAAGCCATTTCTCAACATTTTTTTTTTCCAGAAATCTCCACTTCAGTATCACTTACACTAAACTTTACAGTTTGTTGAATCCTCTTCTTTCATGCTTCACGACGACATTTACTCAACTACACCTGAAAGTCTTGTTTGTTCTGTACAGAGAGATTATGTTCCTGCGCTGCTGGCCATGGCCACTGCCTACATGATCCTGAAGCAAACCCCTCGAGCCCGAAACCAGCTCAAACGCATCGCCAAGATGAACTGGAACATCATTGATGCAGATGAGTTTGAAAAGAGCTGGCTGCTCCTGGCTGACATCTACATCCAGTCGGGAAAATATGACATGGCAGGAGAGCTGCTAAAGAGATGCCTGCGACACAACAAGGTGATGCTGAATTCATTCAGCCACATTATATATCACAATTTCTGCTGGAAATTCAGTTGAAAAAATAGTAAAAGATTAGTATATTTAAATGTAGGGTAGGCGATTTCGGAGAGGCTAGCAAAAGCAAGCAAGCTTTGAGAGCATAAGATCTCACCCTCCCTGCAAATTACTCTCCAAAGCCACGCCTCCTACAAAACACATGACCGCGCACAGGCAGACCAGAGGCTAACCAGCGACACGATGAGAGACGGCGTTGGTGGAGGGTTGAATTCAACACTGTCAGATTACCTCATGTCTCATTCACCGGTGAGAAAACATTACAGTACAAAGCGCACAATATTACAATAATAACACCTTCCATTCTCGTTCGGTCTGCAATGGAATGTACTGATGACGGATCACGTCTGAGCGAACAGGGTGCGTGGAGGTATGCAAATACATACGTTGACAGGCAGGTAGGACAGCCTATCGTAGCCCTCGGACCGAGGAATATGTTTGGACAAACATTTTATGGTCCTACGCCTTCCACAGACGAATACAAACACATTTAGAGCACTTAACTTAGTGATTGCTATCGGGATGTGAAGAGACTTTCAACCAGCATAACAAAAAAAAATTCTGAACCAAATCACCTACCCTGCCTTTAAAGATCACCTGTGGTGAAAATCAAGTACATTGTACTTTAACATTGTTTACATGTCCATCTGGTGTTTTTAATGTGCTTAAAGAACAACCATGTGCAAATTCATCAGTCAACACCATTGCTGAGCATTTTCTCCTTTAAACTTAAAGATTTAATCCATTTCTAAAACTTAACATTCTTCGTATAAACCTGCCTAAGGCCCCGATCACACAGAACGCGTTTTTTGCAGTAAGAGGCACCTTTTTTGAATTGTTTTCGGTTGGCAGTGAGCTTTCTGCGCGCTGTTTATGCGTCCTGTGCGCCTCGCGTTTTTGCAGGAGCGCCTGAATTTGAAAAAAAAGCAACTCTGAGCAGAAAAAGCGCCCGACGTCATTCGCGTTTTTTCAATTGTCCAAGGCAAGGCAAGGCAAGTTTATTTGTATAGCACATTTCATACACAATGGTAATTCAAAGTGCTTTACATAAAAGAAAAGAAAAAAAATAATCACAACAATTCAACACAATCCCTATATATTCAAAAGACAAGTACTGACCAAATGATACTTGCTTGCATTGATAGACATCTTTAAATAGAGCAGCTACACCTCCACCTCTCTTAACAGTCCTGCAAACACTCATGAAAGTAAAGTTAGGAGGGGCTGTTTCATTGAGGACCGTTGCACTACAGCTGTCTTCTAGCCATGTTTCGTTTAGAAACATAAAATCCAGGTTGTTTGTGGTTATTAAGTCATTGATTAGAAATGATTTATTTTTTAGTGAGCGAATGTTTAAAAATGCTAACTTGATGGCATTGCATTTTGTCTCAACAGCAATATTAGTTTGATGCATAACAGGCCGCAGATTAGATAAGTCAGCCGTACGGCTTAAGAAGGCCTTAGACTTTCTATCACGTGATAAAACAGAAATAGAGTGAACCATCCAACCATCCAATCGAATGAACGGAGAGGCGGGCCTTCCGTTGTGATGACGAAAGTTTACTTTACTTTACTTTACGAAAGTTGCTTAGAAAGTCTGGACTCTGCTATGTTGGAGGAGAAACTTTTGGTGTCTGTCGCGGGTTACCCGGAGCAGTATTTTTTAGGATTTCTGTTAATTTGACAGTTTACTTAACAGCAAAAACCAAAGATTTTAGAGCGCTCGCGCTATAATCCTTTGATTAGACTTACAGGACAGCTGATTTGGTGGTTGCCTAGCAACATAAAAAAATGCAGCGCACTGCTCTTTTTTAAAAGTCACCAAAAAAAGGCAGTGCGGTGCACCTCGCGTTTTCAGACCTAAAAAACGCGTTCGGTGTGATCGGGGCCTAACAATGAAAAATGTATCTTTAAATGTGCCTATACAGTGTTTTATGTACAACATTGCTTGCTGAGTGTAGGGTATATGTGTATGCTAGCTGTGTTTAACTGTGTGAGCATTAAAGACAGAAAAAACCTTAATAAATTGAAAACGGTTCTGATAACATTTGAAAACAGTATTGATGAACATACAGTGCATATTTGAATGCTAAAAAGGAATCTGGCTTCTTTGTTTATGGAGGTGATGTGGGCGTTTACAGGCTCGCGCGTCTCACATGGATGATTACCGTATGAATAGCGTGCGCTGCGCGGGGGCTTGATCACATTACAGATTATGAGCTCAGATGGGAAAGACTGGACCTTGCGTTGGTTTCATACGGATTACTTCATCAGAGAATATTTGTTTTCGATAAGACACCTCAAGCTTTCCATAGATATGTTTCTCACGTCTGTGTGTGAAGTATTCGCTGAGTTTGGGTTTATTTTAGTGACGCGTTTCAGAAAGATGTCCGTGGAGACTGAGATGGCAGAAAGCACACCCTGTTTGTTTTCTTTGTTTTACAAAAGCACAATCTTTTTGTTGATATTGTGTGAGTGCACACAAATAAAAATAGACCCTTCACAGATTCAAATGATGTATTACACTTATATGTACGATCAAAAATGGCGGAGCGTTTTAAGTTCTTTTTGCTGTTATCAGGAAAAAATGCAAGTGATCGCGCCGGCGCCTCCGTCAACCTCAGAGGGTTAACTGACACTGCCACGCAAAACGTGATTTTAAAAGGCATATAATTATTCTTTTTCTTAACACTACATTTGTAACATAAGTAACGTAATTATATTGACTTTAGTAACTGTAATCAAATTACACAAATTTAAAATGTAATGCGTTACATTACTGAGTTACCAGAAAAAGTAATTAGATTACTTTTACTGTGTAACGCGTTATACCCAACTCTGGTTACCAATTACATGTCCGAGGCTGTAGAGATCGATACATCAAATGCATTATCATTCTGATACAGATACTTGTAGACAAGCCTGTATAATTCACTTTTCCTCATCTTTGGAATCAGTTTCTGGTTCAAACATATATGGCTGAATGAATCCAATATTGGCACTTGCTGTTGTACATTCACTACTTCAGTTAACCGAGTGACAGTGGAGCAGGTAGTCAGAGATGACTGAGTAGACACGGAGAATAATCTACATATTCATGAATGAATCTGCATATACTAAATAAGGGTGTAGAGTTATATTCAAGCCATTTTAATGCATGAAGAAATTATTTTCACAGGAAAAAAACTTGTAAATGTAATTTTGATTATCAAACATGAGTTTTAAGAGATAAAATTAGTGACTACAGGGGAAAATGGCTCTTTTAATTTGATCCAGTGAATCAAATCTTCAGCACATTTATTTTCTCTTTTTATTTGCAACTTGATGGACAAAAACCAAACGTGTGCTGAAACCCTAAAACATCACAGCTTGCTTGCAAACCTTTCATTTGACTTTTCAGAATAATCAAAATATTAAAAACACTTACAGACTGACGTCTTAACGTGTTTTATAACAGTCCTGCTGCAAGGCGTACGAGTACATGGGCTACATTATGGAGAAGGAGCAGTCCTTCAGAGATGCTGCCTTGAATTATGAAATGGCCTGGAAATACAGCAATCAAACCAACCCTACTATCGGTAAGATTAAAGCCTCTCTGACGCTCTGTACTGTTCTCATGTGTGTGTTCACATCTCTCACTGACATCAGCATGATGTTTGTTTACCAGGCTACAAGCTCGCGTTCAATAGAGGAGAAACAATAATGTACAGTATGTGGAAAATAATGTGTTTTTTTTTACTTTAAACCACATAAACACATTTCATTACACCAAATACACAAAATAATGTTCTTTTTAGCAACATCATATGACCCCTTTAAACCTTTTAAGACAGACCTACCTTGAACTATTGAGTGATATTTCAACTTCATTTATTTATAAGGTTAATTGACCAAATCTAAATATTTGGCAATAAATAAAAAATACATTTTATATTTAAAATCAATTACACTGTAGTTTTATATTTGTATCATCTTTAAATTATTATGATGTAATTTTCATTTAAATTATTATATTTAAAACTTAACTAAAAATATAATAGCTAATAGCTTTTTATCCTGTTGCATTTTTTTTTCTTTCTTGTCTCACACTCTCAGGTTTTGGATGCACATCCCAACTATCCACGCATCAGGAAGGACATCTTGGACAAAGCAAGAGTGGCTTTAAGATTATGACAGATGGACCGGTGTGGTGTGTGCTGTTGCTCAATTGTGATCTCATTGTAATTTCATATGAAATGCATTGAGAAGTGTCAGTATAAGAAATGTTTTGATATGACTACACGCAGTGTTCATTCAACATTAAAAACAAGCATTGATAATGCTGCAATATTTTTCCTTATGTACACAGAAATAAATAAGCATTTGAAAACACTGTCCGGCTACAGATTCCACGATATATATGCACGCTGCACAGAATATTGAATCCCACGATACAATGTGCTTGACCTTGCATTCCCAATGTGTCTCTTTTTGCCTCTTTATTTCATCAGTCTGGCAAATATTGCATAAAATTTATTAAAAAATGCAACTGTTTTTATTTCCAAGATGATGATATTGAGTTCATGTGAAAACAATGTAGCGTACTACTGTTTGGCTCTGTTCTGGGTAGAATACTACTTCATACTGCGCAGTACATGCTGTATAATGTCTACTCATTTTTGAAACAGTATGCAATATGCAAGGATAAACTGCATAGTGTCATAGTATTTTCATTTATGACAAAAGGTGATGCACCTAGTAAGAAAGACCAGGGCTAGTTGTCTCACTGGTCTTGTGTGTATATATATATATTATTTAAATGCATATTTTATTTAAATTATATTGTTTTATTTATATTTAATTTGACTATTTAAATGTATATATTCAAGATAATTATTACATTACATTATTTTTTATTAAGGCTTACAGAATAAACTTTTAGCCTTATAGTGTTCCAGTAACGAATTTCAGTTGTGCAATAAATCCACATCACTACTTCATACTGCGCAGTACATGCTGTTGTCTGTCTACTCGTTTTTGAAACAGTATGCAATATGCAAGGATAAACTGCATAGTGTCATAGTATTTTCATTTATGACAAAAGGTGATGCACCTAGTAAGAAAGACCAGGGCTAGTTGTCTCACTGGTCTTGTGTGTATATATATATATTATTTAAATGCGTATTTTATTTAAATTATATTGTTTTATTTATATTTAATTTGACTATTGAAATGTATATATTCAAGATAATTATTACATTACATTATTTTTTATTAAGGCTTACAGAATAAACTTTTAGCCTTATAGTGTTCCAGTAACGAATTTCAGTTGTGCAATAAATCCACATCAATTTGATGTCAAATAATAAACTTTGAGTTTCATCAGAAGCAGTTCATATGCCAACCATATCCAGCAAGAGTCCGACTTTCTCACTAAGCTCTATTACAGAGAGATTCAACACGAAAAGACACAGTGGGAAGTTAAATCTCCAGTATGAACACTCTGAGCCTCTCTGGTATTCTTCTCTTGTCCGGTTCGTGTCCGGTTTCTTTTCTTTGCCCTGCAAACACAGAAGCTCTTTATGAAGTCCATGTGCACGGGGACACGGTGATTAAAATCCTCAGGCTGAGCATGTCTGGTGAGTGTTTTCTACATCTACATTCTGTTTAATGGGGGTCATTTTTTGTGGTAATTCGTCTAAGTGAGATACTAAGTGGGTTTAACATTGTCGTAGTCGAATGTCCCCCATCACTGATGTCGCGAAGGGATTCTGCATGAACAAATCTGTTTTGAGTCGTGAGAATAAGTGATGCCAGTGACAGGACCCTTCGGTTGTGGATGATTTAGGTTTGTGTAACATAACTATTTAGAGAGAATGCAGGTTGCGAATTATGGGGGTCTGACTCCACTAATTAAGGGTTTAAAAGAAAGTCAAAACAAAAGGTCGGGGGTCTTAAAAGTATATAGTCTATTCTTTTTACATGTGAGTTTAAATGCACATTTTAGTCGCGTTCTAAAACATTTCAGTAACTACAAAAGTGTCGATTCAGAGTGCGCTAAACAGACGCGAAGTCGCTTTCGCCTGATGTAACCATAGCAACAGCAGGCCGTCAGAGCGAGCGCTTTTATCGGTCATACACACTCATTATAGAGATCAGTGGTCGTACATCAACAAAACACGTCCGGGGCAGTATCACTTCGTTATTTATTGTTGATTATTTATTTAAAGCAAATTTAAAAGTTATGTGTTTTGTTTAAAACGCCGTAGGCGATTGCGCCCAGAAAATTATTGAAATAAATTATTTTTAAAAGAAGAGTAATTTGCTCGTGATTCGACGCTGTTTGATCGCATTCCTGCTCCTTGTGCAACATCCCAGTAGAAAATCCTGGAAGATCAACATTTTTTAACAGTTCAAATGTTGACGTTGATGTGGCGTTTACGCACGCGTTACGCCAGTCCCGCCCCTTTACCTGAGAGACGCGCACCTGGATCCAACGACGCGGAAGTCCGGCTGAGATTAATAATAATAATAATGAGGTTACTCCACTTTGACATCGCCGAGGTCAGCAGTTCTGCTTTGGGACAGTTGCTGTGGAAGTTCAAAACTCTTTTGGATATGAACTTACACGATATTTAAGCGGAATCGGTATGTCTCACTGTTTCTTTACTGTCTCTGCTTTATAACGTTTGTTTACGTGATTGTGCACTGATTTATAGTTATGGACAGATGGTGTTATTGTGCTTATAATGATTAACCCTAAAACGCCTCAAAATTACGGCTATAAAGCAATATGCGTCGCGTTAAATTGACTTTTTATCTGACATAACAAGAATACCTCATTTAAAGTCTAAATTGTCTCACTTGTATGGATTTTATCCCCATTTTCCATTTTATGGAATGTTATGTTATGTTATATTCAGGTTTAGAGTGATATTTAGTAAGAAAGTAAATAGTCTTTTTCTTTTCTCCAAATTACAGTGACAGCCCTTCTCGTACAACACAAACACATGATGAAAATGTATATTCATTGACAAAACAAGTTTTTTGGTAAAGAATATTCATCTAATTGTATGTATTTTGATTATTTTGGCCTACACACTTTAAAAAGTGTAGGGGGAAACCTGAACATGCATTCTAGGGTTGAAAGAACCAAAATGAACAAACAAAAAACATGTTCAGTTTTGCCCTTTATGTTGTTTATGCCAAAATAATGTCAAAAATTAAAAAAAATAAAAAATTAGATACAATTAAATCCATATTTGTTACTAAAAACATTTAGCAATTTCATTTTGCACACACAAAACCAAGCCTGGAGTTCCTGTGGCTCATTGTTTTACAAAGTGTCACACAGCACGCAATTGGTTGCCTGAAAAATGTTTTTAGTAAAAAGCATGCATCTAATTGTATATAATTTTTGATTTATGTTATTTTGGCCTATACAATATATGCATTCTGTGGTTAAAAGAAATGCACAAACAAAAAAGTATTATGCTTCATTAAATTGTGATTTTTAAAAAGATAGACAGAGCTGTCAAGTCTGATGATTGTAATATGATTAATACTTTTCCATTGGTTAAAAGGCTCAATTATCATTTGGAAAGTTTCTGTTAAAATTCTCTCCAAGAGAATGTTGTTAAAGAAATTAAGTTCCCCAAAATTACCTCTCAAGTGAAGAATGATTTCCCAGCCACCTAAAAGAGGCTTAAATATCAAAGAAAACATTTATGTTGGACGTTCAGAACTGGAGTTCCCAACTTTTCCGTTCTCAAACTAGTTGTCAGAAGTGTTGAACTTGTTCGCGGTGCTCTGCTGCTCATATATCAGTGTCCTCTTTTTGTCCCATTCACAGGTTTGACAAGCGGTGATGTTACGCACAGGGTGTGTGTCAGGTGTAGCTTTGTTTCTTACACTCTGAGTGCCGGCTTCGCCTCAAAAGAATGACATTCTTCCGCAGGCTTCTGCGCAGACGACTGCACCCATGGAAGCTGGCCATAGTGGCGTTGGTGTGCGTGACGTTCCTGTTTCTAATGCAGCGAGAGGTGGTCAGTCAGAGCCCCCAGGACGAACCCTGGCTCAAATGGATTGTGGAGAAACGAGACAGCGTTCTTGAGATGGTCATGGGGGCGATGAATAACTTCCGGGACGCTATGCCGAAGATGCAGATAAAAGCTCCGGTGAGGAAGCAGGATAGCGAGGGCAGTCTGGCCTGTCTATCCGGATACTACACGGCTGCTGAGCTCCGACCGGTCCTAGAAAGGCCACCGCAAAACCCCAGCGCCCCGGGGGCTTCTGGGAAGGCTTTTCACACTGACAATCTGAGCTTGTCGGAGCAAAAAGAAAAGGAGAGGGGAGAGGAGAAGCACTGCTTTAATTTGTACGCCAGTGATCAGATCTCACTAAGCAGAGACCTCGGCCCCGATACAAGACCTCCAGAGTACGTACCACCTGTTTGCTTTAAACACCTTATCACACTTCAACAGACATCTTAAAGGAATAGTTTGCCCGAAAATGAAAATTAGGTGAGAATGTTCTCACCCTCAGGCCATCCAAGATGTAGATGAGTTTGTTTGTTCATGGGAACACATTTGGATAAATGTAGCATTGCATCACTTGCTCACCAATGGATCCTCTGCAGTGAATGGGTGCCGTCAGAATGAGAGTTCAAAAAGCTCCACATGACTTTCTCCAGTGAAAAAGTCGTCTCATCTGAATCAGGAGAGAAATATGCACAGATCAAGCACTGTTTAGAAGCGAAAACATAACCAAAACAGTTCTAAACAAATATGTTGGTGGATTTTGATGTGAGAGGACAACAGGAGATTGACTTTTTTCACTGGAAGAAGCGTTATTCTGGATTGTGGACTGGTATTTTGACCAGAAGCAACGTTTTAAAGGTAAAACGCTTTAATGATGGATTTGTTTCTTATAAATACACAGCTTTTCACTTCACATGACGTTAACTGATGGACTGGAGTGATGTGTGGATTACTTGTGGATTATTGTGATGTTTTTATCAGCCGTTTGGACTCTCATTCTGACGGCACCCATTCACTGCAGAGGATCCATTGCTGAGCATGTGATGTAATGCTACATTTCTCCAAATCTGTTCCCATGAACAAATAATCTCATCTACATCATGGATGGCCTGAGGGTGAGTACATTTTCAGCAAATTCTCATTTTTAGCTGAACTTTTCCTTTAATGTTTGTCTTTCAGCTATAGCGGCATTTGATTGAGCGAGAGGTCAGTTAAGTCTCTAGTCAGTTCATACAATAAAATACCATTGTCTTAGTGTAGTGTTTTTTACAAGAATATAATCAGTTGAGGTGTGCGAGTTATTATTTGGATGCAGTATCTTTCTCTTTCACTTTTAAATATTAAGGGTTTCCACAGAAATATCAAGGAATTTTTTTGTATTTTTTGTAACTGTATTTAATTAAATCCACGGTCATACAAATTTATGAAGTGACTATATGTTTTTCTAGTTCTTAATGATTTAATCTGATGAATATCGCACTCTGCGAGCCTCATTCATGAAACATGAGCAAAGCAGATGTGCATTAAACCATTCTTGCATAAATTCTTGCATTTAGTTCAATGAAACTATTTATGTAAGAATTAAACTACGATTTACACAGAACTTTGTTCATGTTTCATATAGTAGTCCCTGTGAATGCAAACTCTGACATTTAACCCAGATAAAAAACAAAACAAAAAAAATGCTGCATCCAGTAATCATGACTGTACGACAGGAAAAGTCATGTAGAAGTGGAGATTCTGAGGTCATAAAGTGTGGGCACCCTTTATGTTGTAAATGTTAAGCTGAAAGAAAATATATCTATAAATACAGTCATGTTGGAACCCAAATGTATAGTAAACATTTTAGAAGGTCCTTGTGTAAAACTGACATGCAGTATGATCTGCTTTTTTTGCTGAATCACCCTCTGATGTGGGTTATGCAACTCTGGCTATCAAAACTCAATCCAAAACCAACCAAAAATAACACGAGAAGACCACCTCGTAGATCGAAATGGTAGTATAGTTCCATTGGCAGCAGAGACAAATACACAAATACAATGAGGTCCAAATCTAAAGTATTTTTTTGAAAGGATTTTGAAAATGTTAATGTTCATGTGCAGAGAATCTAGAAGAGAATCTGTTTATCTGGCAGGATAATCAGTGACTCTGTGAAACTACAGACTAGCTTTTGTCCTCAGACACGTTATTTAAACATGCCTACGCAGATATTGCTACAAATTACAGACTGAGACAAAGATGAGCTTTTTTCTCTAATTAAACACGTTTGTTCTTGCCTTTATTGCTTTAGTGCGGGTGATATACATAAAACCAGTGTTCCTATTGCTCATTGTTATACAAAGTGTCACACAACACACAATTAGGAATCTGCAGAATGAAATCCAGATGAGGACTGGGGGATATAGCCAAAATAAATCTTGATATTTATGTCTTTACTCTAAAAAGGCTTAGAAGGGTGATTGTATTTCATCATCAGTTCAACGAAAAAACTATTATAGCCAAAGAAGTTCTACCTTTTTTTATAGAAAGAAGTAAAATACAATAAAATCTAGTTCAAATAATTAAAATATGTAATATTATTATGTATATATTATGCACCAATATAAAAAATACATAGTATATATTTAAAAAATATGCTAAAACTTTCATAATTTCTGAGAAATGATGCAAATGAAATGTTGAATCAGTGTAGAACTGATTCATAATCATGGACAGATTCTGATCCTCAGAAATCAATCAAATTGAGCTGTCAGATCGATTAATCACATCCAAAATAAATGTTTGTGTTAACGTAATATATGTGTGTGTACTCTGTATGTAAAAAATGATTTGTTGGTTTAACTAAAAAAATGATTCTAATAATGCATTGTTGAAATTAACAAACTAAGATTAATAGAAGTATTGTTCATGCTTAGTTCATGTTAACTAAAGTAGTTAACTAATGATCCTGATTGAAAAGTGTTACGAAGAAAGTTTACTGAACAAGAAATCTTTTGTTGTCTTCATGAATATATTGGCTGAACCAGGCATTTTGCATTTAGTGAACAAACCGATTCAAATTGACAAAACACATTAGTTTTACTTAGTACAATTATTAAAATAATAGTTGAGAGAACTTAAAACTTTGACTGTATCAGGTTGCCTTGAAATATTACGTTTTTTCAACAATAGATTTTTTTTACAGTGTAACCGCTTGAATGAAAACATTAAAACAATTTTGCCTTTAAGTGCTGTGACAAGTCCCGGATAGTCGAACGCAGTACACAGCCCCTCGTCACACTCCACTGCCTTTCACACACACAGGAGAGTGTGTCTGTTATACGTGATACAACCCCAGATCACCAAGATGTCTTCTTCTATTTCCAGGACCACATCACTGCAGATTGATGGTGCTCACTTTGGTCACTCACAACTATAATTCCAACAGTTATGCCCTTGAGGAATTCCTACTCAGAACCTATGTGCTTTAATAAAAACAAAGGGAAGGATTAAAATGTGTCTTAAAATCTTAAAGTTTACAGACTCCAATAAATATGTGCACTTATAAAGTAAATACATTTACTTACAACTTTGTCCAAGCTCTACATTGTGACAGTCATCGCCGTTATGTCTGCATAGCACTTGCTGCGGACCATCCACAAGATCGTTGAATGCTGCGCTGATCTTCAGTCATTCCAGAATACCGTAAACATGAAAAGTACAGAAACACACAACATTGTATAATAATAAAAATAAATAAATAAATCTTTACAGAGAAAGTCACATGTCATGACAAGTTAAAGTTTCAATTAGCCCTACTTTACAATCCAGACGAGCTTTTTAAATGACATAACCCATGAAATTAGAACAAGCTAAGCTAATTTAACACATTTGTGTCTATCCTTATTGCAGGGCTGTTTATACAACATATTATACCTATAGTTTTGAACGTATGTCTAATACTTTATACTTAATGGCCGTATATTCACGCAGCATTACAGTGGGTTCCGGTGAAGACCATTAGATAAATCAGCTTATACACGGCTCTAATAGACTATTGTGATCTTTCACTATAAACTTTTAGTTGTATCTTTCCTTGAGTCCTTAAAGGGGTCAAATAAAGAATATCTCTTTGGATTTGAGACTTTAGTCTTTTGCAACTTTACAGATCTTCTTTATGCACCAAGAGCTTGAAATCGCATCATATGACCCCTTTAACTTCAATATTCTAATTTGTGAAAAATTTTACAGTGCAGTTTAGGTCAGTTAACCCTTCACTGATTCATTAACATCACTATTCTGATCTGTGAAAACTTTCACATCATACTGATGTTTAACTGGCTAAAACTGCACTGTGAAAGTTTTTATTTTTACATTTTAAATTTTCATGTTAGTTTTAGTTGTATGTTTTTGTCATTTTCATTAGTTGTTGGTTTTTTGTCTATATGGTTTTTATAAATTTTTATTTCAGTTTTAGTTATTTTAGTACAAAATAAATTTAACTAAGATTTATTAATCTTCGTTTTATTAACTAAGATTAATAAATATTTTAGAAGTATTTTAAATGTTAAGGTTACCTATGTTAATAATGAAACCTTTGTAAAATGTTACCTTTATTTATTTATTTATTTAGATTTTTTAGATTTTATATTTGTATTTATATTTCAGTTAATGTTTATTTTATTTCAAGTAACTTTTTTTTTTAGTCTTTAGGAAACTTAATGGCCAAACAGGCCTAATATATTGCCCAGCCCTAATCTAGACATTTCACCGACATCTGTTGAATAAAGGATCCTCCACTTTACTTCATTTCTCAGTCTCTCTCTTTTCCTCTCACAGATGCATTGAACAGACTTTCAGACGCTGTCCACCCCTGCCAACCACAAGCGTGATCATCGTCTTCCACAACGAGGTGTGGAGCACGTTACTGCGGACCGTCTACAGCGCCCTGCACACCTCCCCTGCTCTGCTGCTCAAAGAAATCATCCTCGTGGATGACGCCAGCTCTGACGGTAACTCACCTCTAGCCTGCAGCCCCACCAGACCGTTTGTGTGTTTTAATGGGCATCTGGTTTCACTCAAGCAACCCGCTTTACTGAATTCTTATAGGCCTGCTGACACCCGGCACTCGTGAAGCAGGTTACTACAGGAAACAGAGCTGTTTGGGAATGAGTTTTGCTCAGCCGGTGAAGGGGGTCTGAGGTATAGAGGGCTATCGGGCGGACTCTTAAAAACCAGATCTTTGACAGGTGGACAAAGAAATGCAAAGAAGAGAATGAGCATTAGAGCAATGGCTCCCAACTGGTTTTGCATCAGAAGCCATATTTGACATTAGACCCCAAGTGGCAACTCAACACATCAACAAAACTGCTTGGCAAAACCGTCTTTAAAATCATATTCTGAAATTTGGTGGTGCATACATTTTTAATGGTAACACTTTACAATAAGGTTCCCTTTGTTAACATTAGTTAAACAAAGATGAATAAATACTGTAACAAATGTATTGTCCATTGTAAGTCGATATTAGTAACATTTAATAGGACCTTATTGTAAAGTGTTACCATTTCAGTTTCTGCAATATGGATATGCATGTGATTTTTCTAGACCAACTAAATGTTTCTCAGCAACTAAAACATATTATGGTTGCCACACAATTGCATTGTCTGGTTTCTTTCACCTTGTGCAGTTTTATTCATGGTTTTTGAGGATGAGGGTGTGTTGCACAACCTGCCAATGACATTTGACTAACTTTGACTGAATGGCAAATGAGTTGGCACCAAAATACCAGTTGGGCGTAAAATTGACATCAACAACAAAAGACATATGAAGCATTTTTTCCTCTGTTTTAAATGTTAATGAGTCTATTTTGCTTTGCTAAATATGCACAATTACACCGTGGTCAAAATATTTGGAGTTGGTAAGATTTTTTATATTTTTGAAAGAAGTATCACCGAGGGTGCATTTTATTTGATCATTAAAATCAGTAATATTATCAAATATTATTACAATTTAAACTAACTGTTTTCTATGTGAATATATTGTAAAATTACAGCATTACTCCAGTCTTCAGTGTCACATGATCCTTCAGAAACCATTCTAATATGCTGATTTGCTGCTCAAGAAACATTTATTATTATTATCAATGTTAAAAGCAGCTGTGCTGCTCAATACTTTTGTGGAAACCTTGATACATTTTTTTCTGGATTTTTTTGATGAGTATGAATGTTCAAAAGAACAGTATTTATATGAAATAGAATTCTTTTGTAACATTATAAATATCATCGCTGTCACTTTTGATCAATTTAATGCATGCTTGCTGAATGAAAATAATACTTTTCTATGAAAATATTAATAGTTTTTTTGAATGGTACTATATATGGTTAGTTGCATAACCACTGCATTAGATCTCACCTATCCGTTCCCCTGGTTGAATCATTCAGTGACTGAACTTTCTCTGTTGGCCGCTCGCCATGCGAGAAATGAAAGCCAGGGAATTGGCTTTCAACTCTTCTTTTAATTACACGCTCCTTCTCGCTTTCTCAAGCAATTCCAGCTTCCGTTGAGAAAGACCAGTCTTGTGTGTGTAGGTCCCCACCCTCGGAGGCAGCCAAAACCTATAGGACGTCCCGCTGCGCTGCTGTGAATCATTTTAGCTGGTTTCATCAGGCTGGGTTTTACACCTTTACTCTTAAATGAATCGGAGGAGGATAATACATATCATGTGATATCATAAATCACAGTGTCTGGGTTGGAAAAGCCACTCTTAAAATGTAGCTTCCCAAGTGACTCATAATTTAAAGTACTTAAACGGTCAAGAAACCCTCCCTGCTGATTAAAAAACTGCTTAGCAGCCTAAAGTGGTTAGGCTGGTCTGTTGTGATGGTTTATGGGGTTTTTTTCAGGGTCTTGTCATTTGGTGAGACTAAGAGACCAGTTTAAAGACTAACAAATCAGTTTAGACCAGTTTAAGCTTTAAGCTTCTTTTGTAGTGTAGCTATAATATTCTAACTTATAATGTAGCTTAAAGGGATAATTCAACTGAAAATGACAATTTTGCCATTATTTACTCCCTCAAGTTGTTCCAAACCTGTATGAGTTTCTTTCAGCTGTTGAACACAAAAGAAGATATTCTGAAGAATGTTGGTAACCTAACAGCTGATGGTCTCCATTGACTTCCATAGGATGGAAAAAATACTATGGAAGTCAATGGCTGCTACCGTCAACTATTTGGTTACCAACATTCTTCAGAATATATTCTTTTTTGTTCAGCAGCTGAAAGAAACTCATACAGGTTTGGAACAACTTGAGGGTGAGTGAAATATGACCATTTTCATTTTTGGGTGAACTATTCCTTTTAGTTGTTAGATTCAGTAAGTTACTGATTTAAAAAAAAATGCTAACATGTAGACTTTTGTACAGAAATCCAACTGAATCAAGTTTCAAATATTCCATTGGATTGTCCAACCCTGTTGAACCAAAACTGATTTCAGTTCGGTTTAGTGCTGTTATGTGCATAAGTGACACTTTACTTTGAAGTTACAGTTTGCATCACAATTCTTAGCTAGTTACTCCTCAGTTCTGTATAATATATAATATTATGCCATAGTGCTGGTCAGTGGTTTTGCCCTGAGGGCTGCTGGGAGACTGCAGACTCATGAAAGGAGATATTTATGCTTAATGAATACGTACACACCCATATCTACTAGATTAAAGGTACTGTTTGAACTTTGTCCTGCTCCTTTGCTAAAAGAGTATCATTATGCCTTTTATCCCAGCATACTGAATCTAAAACATCCCCTGACAGAATACTGGATCAGTTTGAAAGCAAAACATTCAGTTTAATCACACACCTTTTTAAAAGTAACACTTTCTGATTAAGTTGGAAGAGCACCGATTGGCATGATTATATAAGTAAAATAAATCTGAAATATGCTTGATACTTAATAAGCATAGAAATACTTGAATAAGCATAAAACACACAAATAATAAATACATGCTGCTGTTCAAAAGTATGGGGTCAGGAAGATATTTTAATGTTTTTAAAGAAGTCTCTTCTACTGCAAGGCTGCATTTGATCAAAAATACAGTGAAAACTGTGAAAAAATGTTTTTACAGTTTAAAATAACTGTTTTCTATTTGAATATATTTTAAAATGTAATTTATTCCGGTGATGCGCAGCTGAATTTTCAGCATCATTACTCCAGTCGTCAGTGTCACATGATCCTTCAGAAATCCTTCTAATATGCTGATTTGCTGCTCAAGAGACATTTCTTATTATTATCAGTACTGAAAATACTTCATATTTTTCTGGAGACCATGATACATTTTTTCTTTGATGAATAGAAAGTCAAAAAAAGTATTAGAATTTATTCGAAATATAAATATTTTGTAATATTATAAATGTCTTTACTGTCACATGTTATTGATTTAATGCATCCTTGCTAAATGAAAGTATTTATTTCTTGACAATTTAAAAAAAAAAAAATTTATAATAGCCATTTGTCTCATTTCATCCGCCGTCTGGATGGATTTCTTAATGCATTCTGAGCTTCCCTTCTCTATGAAAGAATAAATGGCTTCGAATTTTGCGAAAAGAAAGTAACAATTATTGACTGCAAAATGCACAAACACACATTGTTTTGGCATTTCTGTTTCTCGCAGAGCGACTAAAGGACGAACTGGATGAGTATCTGAAACAGCTGCACATTGCTCGTGTCGTCCGTCAGCAAGAACGGAAAGGCCTGATCACTGCGCGGCTCCTCGGGGCCTCCGTGGCCTCGGGCGAAACTCTCACCTTCCTGGATGCCCACTGTAAGTCATACTGTACGAGCGACCTTCCGTTTTAAAGAGCGAAGCACTCCCACTCAAATGTGCTGGATTCGCATGAATAGGGTTTGTCTCTTAATAAAACACTCTTTATAACAAGCCTGTGGTCAGGTAGAGCTGGAAAGAATCTGATGCTTTTTCATTTTAGGCTTATTAAACATTGATGGTGTTTTTTAGAAACTGTATGAAACCCTCACCGTACGGACAGCACCATAACCGGGGGGATTTCGACTGGGGCCTTTCCTTTGGCTGGGAGACTCTTCCGGATCACGAGAAACGGAGACGCAGAGATGAGACGTACCCTATTAAGTAAGGAAACGCTCAGGTTTACAATAAAAGGTTCGCCAAAAAATTAACATGCCATGACTTACATCACCATTCAAAAGTTTGGGGTTTGTAATGTTTTGAAAGTCTCTTTTTTTGGCTGTTAAAAAATATAGTAAAAACAGTAATATTGTGAAATATTATTACAAGTTAGAATAACTCTTTTCTATTTGAATATATTTTAAAATGTGATTTATTCCTGTGATGCAAAGCTTGAATTTTCAGCATCATTATTCCAGTCTTCAGCATCACATGATCCTTCAGAAATCACTCTCCATATGTGTTCAGTGGAAGAAAAGATGTCATACAGGTTTGGAACAGCATGACTATTCCTTAAACGACTAGAGTAAATAGATTTGATAATACTCAGAATTTGCCCTCGCAGGACGCCAACGTTTGCAGGGGGACTGTTCTCCATTTCCAGAGATTATTTCTACCATGTAGGAAGCTATGACGAGGAGATGGAGATTTGGGGAGGAGAAAATATTGAAATGTCCTTCAGGGTGAGTCAAAATTCATTATACACACATCTTTTATTTGGTCTTAGCACATGTACAGTACCAATCAAAAGTTTGTGGTTGGTAAGATTTTGTTTTTTTTTAAGAAATTTATACTTTTATTCAGTAAGGATGTATGAAATTAATCAGAAGTGACAGTAATGACATTTTTAAAAATTATATTTCAAATAAATGCTCTTTAGCATTTTCAATTCATCAAAGAATCCTGAAAAAATGTATTACTGTTTCCAAAAAAAAAAAAAAATTAAGCTTTTTATCTGTCATATTGAATGATTTCTGAAGATCATGTGACACTGAAGACTGGAGTATTGATGCTGAAAATTCAGCTTTGATCACAGCAATAAATTACATTTTAAAATATATTCAAATAGAAAATAGTTTTTCTAAATTGCAATAATATTTTACCATTTTAATTTTTTTTCTGTATTTTTAATCAAATAAATGCAGCCTTGGTGAGCAAAAAATAAAATACATCTTACTGACCCCAAACTTAATTTAATGAAGTAAGACTGACTTGACATGTCATGAATTAAACACTTTTAGAGATTCACAGCAAGAAAATGATATTGATTACATTGATGTTCAAGTTCTCTTTGTTCATGTGCTTGCTTGGTAGATAAATTCACAAGTTATTTGAGAAATAATTACATTAACTGTTACATTAAGTAAAAGAAGGTTGATTTATGTGTATGTAACTTAAATTGACATTTAAGTTACTTTTGAATGCACTTTTGTGAACATTTCTGAGTGGTAATGCAAATGAATCGTTGAGTCAGAATTTTGAATCAGTTCATTTAAATGAAATGAATCGAAATTTCCAGCTCTAATGCCATTTCTGCATTAAAAGGTTAAATCAGTGACTGTATCAAAAGGAAGGGTCAGGAAACTAGTCTTTATTTTAATATTTGGCCATGAAGTTTCCTAATGTCTGTGCTTTGAATGAATGAATAAAGCTTCCTTTTCTTGTCATATTAATTCACATCCTGACCTGCTGCTCTCGTCCTTCAGGTGTGGCAGTGCGGCGGGCAGCTAGAAATCATCCCCTGTTCAGTCGTAGGCCACGTGTTTCGCACAAAGAGTCCACACACCTTCCCCAAAGGCACGCAGGTGATCGCTCGCAACCAGGTACGTCTGGCTGAGGTCTGGATGGGCGACTATAAAGAGATCTTCTACCGGAGGAACCAGCAGGCCGCTCAGATCGCCAAAGAGGTACAGCTCCCAGCATTCATAGTCCCTCATTTTTGTAACGAAAGCAAAAATTGCAGTTACATTAAGATACTACAATAGTTTTTGGTTGAACCTATTGTATGGCACAAAGGGTAGTGCGTTGCTCCCAACATATGAAGATCCATCTTAGATCTGTTCCCTCTCTTCTGTCCTTCTCTACTGTCCTTTCAAATAAAGGCAAAAATTTTTTTTCGTTAATTAAAAAAGCTGTTAAAATAATATATTTTTAAAATAAATGTATTGTTTTTTTTTTTCATTAAACATTTTACATTTTTATTATTATTAATGTATATTTATCAAATGTATAATTTAAATTATTTAAATAAATTAGACAATTAATTAAATATTTAAATAAAGCTGTATACTGAGATAATTTATTTTCTTTCATATATTCATATTTTTATTTACAAAAATAATTAAACTGCCCCCTATAGTTGTGTTATTCAAATGGAATTTGCATGCATTTGTTTTTAAATAGATTAAATTATTTAAATGAATACGTTAATATTTAAATAAAGCCTCATACAGAGATGTTTTAATTTATTTAAATATAATTGTTTTATTTAATTGTCATAAATCGTTAAAACTGCCACCCTACAGTTATGTTACAAAAATTGGTTTTGTCTACACTTGGTTTTAAATGAATAAAATTAAATAAATTTTTTTTATTAAATAAAGCCTTTTACTGAGATAATTTAATTAATTGATTGATTTATTTTATGTTTTATTATTTTTTTATTATTATTTACAGAAAAAATTAAAACTGCCATCCTACAGTTATGTTACACAAATTGGTTTTGCCTGCACTTGTTGGAATGGCATTGTGGAGTTAAGAGTTAGGAGACTAAAGGCCTTTTGCCAGGCTTTCATCGTACTGGTCTTCTGCAATCTAATCCCTTAACATTCTCAATGTGTAGACAAGACCTGCTGCTGGTTCATAACCGTAGACCGACAGCTTTAAAGTGGAGCCTCAGACAGCCTGTGGGCAGCTTTAATATGCGATTCAAAGGCAGTTTCTGTAATGAAGCTACCGTCTCTCTCCACAGCGCTCTTTTGGAGACATTTCCAAGCGGGTAGATCTCCGGGAAAAACTCCAGTGTAAGAGTTTTTCCTGGTATTTGAAGAACGTCTATCCTGAGGTCTTCATGCCCGATCTCAGTCCGCTGCAGTTTGGCGCGGTGAGTGTGTGTACAGTGGCTGGGACGTCCCTGTATTTCTCTGGTGTTTTGTCTGGCCGCTGCGGTTTCCCACCATAAAACCTTGTTTTAACAGCTTTCATGTTACGACACCACAATCCGTTCCATTTCCTCCTTCAGCCCTCCTTCTGTCTCCCTCCAGATAAAGAACGTGGGGAAGGAGGCCTGTTTGGACGCAGGAGAGAGTAATGAGGGAGGGAAACCTCTCATTATGTACCCCTGCCACGGGATGGGAGGAAACCAGGTAATTAGAGCAAGAACAGTTTGTCCTGTGAATGAATCAATGGAATTGACCACTCTTATTTTAAAACTGTTTTTAGTACAAATAAATAATAATAATTTAAATCAAGTGAAGGTGCTTTTTTATTATTTTCTTTTTCTTAAAGGAACAGAAAAAAAACTATTTAAAAAAAAAAGAATAAATAAAACTATAAAAATAGTCCATACAATTTATTTACTTTAATAATTAATAATAATAATAATAATAATTTCAATCAGATGAAGGTGCTTTTTTATTTTATTTTATTTTATTTTATTTTATTTTATTGAATGGAACGGAACGGAACAATAAATAGTCCATACAATTGCTATTTATTTATTGATTGATTTATTTGTTTGTTTGTTTGTTTTCCTTACAGGAACAGTAAAAAAAAGTAATAGTAAACAGTAAAAAAATTGTATGGACAAAATAGTCCATACAATTCAAGTACTATATTATATAATACATTTATTATAATTTTTTTTTATATTATATAATATTAAATAAAAATCAGGTGAAGTTGATTCATTTTTTTGCTGTTTTTTGAACACATGCATCAATGATTTTTGGAATAGATTTTATTTCTAGGTGCATCTCAAATATCATTTTAATTAGTTCCCTTGATATATTTTCCAGAACCTCTCAGGAGTTTCCAGGCAAACATCTTTATCATGTTTAATGAAATGTTTTCTCGGTGGTGAAGGTCATTTCTCTCCTCTGATCGTACAGTATTTCGAGTACTCGACCCATCACGAGATCAGGCACAACATTCAGAAGGAGATCTGTTTGCATGGGACAGACGAAGTCGTCAAATTAGAGGAGTGCCAGTATAAAGGTCACAACACCATCACAGGACCTCAGCAGAGATGGGAGCTCAGAGAGGTAGTACAACCTTTTAAAGGCCACGCTGGAGCTCTCGCTTTCTCTTCTTCTTCATAAGCCTCTGATCTGTATAGACTCAACTCCAAAACAGCCTGAGGCTGTGCTGTGTTCCTCAACTCACCCTTCTCTAAAGCCAACATTGTCTTTACAGACTTGCCATTCTCCTGTTCTGCTTGTTAATGCTCATTTTTTATCAAAACTTAAACACTGATTTGCAATATGTCTGGCTTTGCTGCAAAAACTAGTGAGCTGCCTTGCTGTTTGCTGTCTACATAGACAGCTGCTTTCTAAGGGAGCATCCAAACCATCATGTGACCTTAAAAATTTATTTATAAAAATTTAGACTTATTTGGAGCACCAGTGATGCAAAACTCTAGCAAGCAAACACGAATATTGAGTAAAATACATGGCAATATATATATATATATATATATACTACCCGTCAAAAGTTTGGGATCAGAACGATTTTTAATGTTTTTTACAGGAGTTTCTTATGCTCATCAAGGCTGCATTTATTTGATCAAAAATACAGGAAAAAATGCATTAAAATATAATTTATTCCTGTGATCAGAGCTGCATTTTCAGCATCATTACTCCAGTCTTCAGTGTCACATGATCTTCAGAAACCATTCTAATATGCTGATGTATTATCAGTGCTGGAAATTTTTTGTATATTTTTTGGAACCTGTGATACTTTTTTTTCAGGATTCTTTGATGAAAAAATCCTAAAAAGGATAATAAGTTAAAAAGAAGAGCATTTATTTAAAATAGAAATCGTTTCTTATCCATATATATATATATATATGGTTAAGAATTGTTATTTGAGTTAAGTTAAATTAATGAAATATTGAATTGCAATTTCTGTATAAATTATTTAAAATCCTTATTGAGCTAGAAAAACAGCTAGATCCAGCTACAAACAGCTATAAAATGTATGGAAATTAATTTGCCAAACGAACTGAATTTATTCAAAGTATATTTAAAATAATTTCTCTTGCTCCATCTTCAATGTTTTTTCCCCCCACAAATATTATGGCATTACATTATGGGATTGTGTGCCAAATTTGGCCTTTTGGAACAAACCTCAGGTCTGAAGCACACCTAGAATGCGTTAAAATGATACCTACATAGGCAGCTCACCTGTGTAACGTCAAAACTAAACTTTTTGAGCAGACTAAACCAAAGCATATATCCAGAAAACAAGAGAAAAGAGCTTGGGTTAATGCATGGCTGTCTGCCTAATGCTAATTTAAGCTTGCTCATGTTTGGTTTTGTGATTTGGCTGGACTGTAGCGCTGATAGATCGGTTAAATAGGTTATTTTATTCCCTTCGCAGGATCAGCTGTTCTATAACAAGGGCTCAAAACAGTGCCTGACCGCTCGACATCTTCTTCGCAGCCCGAAGCTGTCCTCTCTGCATTGACTCTAAAAGAAAATCAGTAATAGGAATTTCCAGTTTAGTCCTCTGATTCAGTTGTCTAATATGTGGAGTTTGACCGGGAAATTGAATAATTCCCACTTCAATGCACACAAACACACAAACACACACACACACACACAAACGCACGCACACACACACACACACACACACATACACACTCAGGGTCCAAAACTTAACTTTTTGCCACAGCTGCCAATGAATTGAGGAAAATTAATTGCCAAAATTATTTCTTACTGGCCATGAAAGCGTATTTTACAGTATCTTTTATAAATCTGTATGTATTATAAGTGCATACAGTATATTTTGACAAATAGTGCAGCTCATTTGCTCTGTTCCAAAACCTACATAGACAGCTGCCTTCTTAGGGAGCATCCTAATGCTCATGGAACCTCACGAGTGACTGATTTGTAACACTCTACACAAGCAGCGACTCAGGTTCCCATCCACTTTATCAGCATCCTTGGTTCTGGAAGTATTTTTCCCATAGAGATTTTAAAAAGTCTTTGTTAAAGAGCCATGAAGCAAACCAAGCAGCTATGAGGTGAATCACAAAAAGTTTAGAAATCAGACAAGACAAAGGTACAAGACCGTGTACTTAATGACACAATTTGCTTGTCACAGTTCTCTGATTGGTGGAGATTTGGAATATGTAGTTTTTCACCAGGAATTCAACTGTGAAACACTATTATTTAAAAGATAAGTTTAAATAATGCAGGTCGGTGGCTTCAACAAAAGCATATGAGCATAAAAACCTATGATATTGTTAGTTAATATCCCTATGGAGAAAATGAATGGGATTTTTACTCTCATAACCAACTGTTGCACTGTACAGATTGTCCAATAGAGTTTGTGTTTAGCATGTTGCTATGTTAACATACTCTAGCAGAAACAAATATTGTGTAAAATTAGTCTTTTCAATTAGATTTGAATTGTTTTTATCATATTTATTTGGTATTGGATGCTCTACAAGTATATTTGGGAATTCCTTAAAAATATTAAAACTAAGATGCCAGAACTTTTTAATATGAAGGGCCAAAATTCTAACTTGACGGAGGGCCAAAAGTAAATGCTGCAGTATATCCAACTATATTATATTAAAATTTATAATTTTTTTTTACACATTTTTAAGCAATTAAACAAATGTAAATAATTTGCTTTGAAATGCTTAATTTTTTATCAAGATCTCTTATATTGTTTTTTCCCCCATTACAATGCAAACAAATAACCACAACAACTACAACAAAAAAGTTCAAACAAAAATATAAATAAGAAATGAAGATATGCTTCAGGTGAGCACACTGAGGATAATTAACTAATGATTGAACGGGCTAAACCAACAAAAGGGGAAGAAACCACAATAAACAGTCCACAGGGGCGTTACAAGTGGCTTATTTTTGTTTTTTTCATCCTCTTGTGATATAGTATGGTGGGCAAAATTAAGGTCATTATGGACCAAACTGAGGGTATCTTTGTATTAAAAGAATTGTGACCAGAATCATCAAATTCCCATCCTTATTTATAATTGACATTAATCTTAACTCATCCACCATCTAAGATGGACATTTTTCTCTGAGCTTGTTGCAGTGCATAATGGGATTGCCTTCTTTTTCAGCAGATGCTTTTGATGATTTATGATCAGTAAAGAACACATGATCAGTCTCACAATCACAGTACAGTTAAACTGAGTAATATTATGGATCTTTATAAAGTCAAAGACAAACCATGTGTTATTTACTTGCCAAAGCCAATTTTTTATTCATGTCTGATGCATGGCAAGTGTTCATTTTGGACCCTGAACACGCACACACACACACACACACACAAGCACAAATTACCGGACAGAGTCTTCTATACGACACAGACCTTTAATTTATTTTTGTATGTGGAAAATCTTGTTGCTGGAAAGATGGAATATCTATAGGACCAAAAACGGAGCACATTCAGACATTCCTCTCTATAGAGGCCGAGGCACTCAGAAACATGCATTGATGTGAAGTTTTATTTTCTTTCTCTCCATTTCACGCCATTATGTCTGAAAGTCTACAGGATATGTGTCTTTGCGCAGTGGCTTTTCTAGTTTTTAAACCATAAGAGCTCAACCACAGTGATGAGAGTATCAGTTGCATTTTCTGAACGAAATGCAGATTACGGACATCTTCAGATATTCTTCAAATAATTTAATGCAACACAGATTTTACTGCACCAAAGACTTCTTGAACGTATTTGCCTCATATTCACTTTTCACAGAGGGTTCTTTTCTTTTTTCTTTAAATGTAGTGAAACAACGTTCTGAGTCATTCCTGTTCTGCAGCACCGTTTCAGCTCTGTAATTTATTTAAAAAAAAAATCTGTGGTAATTTAAGAAGTATTTCTATAAAATGGTTCAGCAGACTTTCAGAAATATGTTCTGTTCAAGCTGAGACACTTCAACTTAACTTTATTCAAACAACCGCAAGATTTGAAATGAGAAGCTAAAGCTTCTTAGTGTGGATTGACAATTTACATGAGGATGAAAACTAGTTTATTAATCCACCATTTGGTAGTATTAGTGAAAAACTGGGTTTCACCCTATAATACTTTATCCAGCATAATAAGACATAAATGATGGAGACATGCGGATGTGCTGCATCACAGGAATGATGCTGATTACAGGTCAGACATTTGAAATTGAATTTTAGTGGGATGGTTTTTATGTTTTTAGCCATTTAAACTCTTTCTTTATTTGATCAAATTTAAATGTTTTGCGTTTTATTAGATGTTACTTGTATATTTTGGCATGCTGTTGGACATTGTGAATATTTGATGAGAGTTACATAAGCCTTAAGGCACAGTCAGTGTCACACAGTGAATGACAGAGTCTGGCAGTAGAGGGCGCTACTCTACAAGTGTCTGCCTTCACAACATTGAGTCTTGACATGAAGAACAGAATGAACCGCAAAACAACAGGCCAGAAACCTATTTTTAAAAAATTACAACAGGTGTTTACATAAATCAGAAGATTCATGAATTTGGTTTATAAACTACTGTTTCATAATATTGCCATGAAGTGATATAGATCGATTGTTTTTGCTTAGAATATATTTTGTAAGGACAATAAAAAATAATGTAATTTTTGTAAAATAATATTTCTGAATTACAGAAAAGAAATTAAGAGATGCTATTAAAGATGGAGAAATGTTTTTATTATTTCTATCTGTCTCTTGTTACTATCTATCTATCTATCTATCTATCTGTCTGTCTGTCTGTCTGTCTGTCTAACTTTTCACATTTAGAGATTTATGACCCAACAAGAAGCACTTTAACAAAGATAATTTTTATTCAATACATATACCATTTAAGGAACGCACAATAAATACACATTATAATAGATCATTCATAAGAAATACTGAAAACAGAACGAGAACTGCCATTCTAACTGGTAACATGATATGACGACTCCTGTCTGCTGCCAGTTCATCCGGTCCCGCTGTAGTACTGGCTTCAATGACATTATACATCTGTACACGTGTCTTTCATATCTCATAATGCATCAAAGACTGAGGTCTGTTGTACCAGCACTGTGTGTGTAAGTCTAGAGGTGAAGTAAAGACAAATCTGGACCAATGTCCCGACAATAAATCCTAGAAGCCAAAACACAGAGTGAATTTGCTTTCGTAGTCTCTGAAACAATGGCAAAAATAAATCAGAAAATGAAGGCATTCGCTTTTAAGTAAACCACTGGTTACTTAAGCCAAGGCAGTGATCCAATGCTGCTGCCCAGATTCCCATTGCAACATTCAGTATTTTCAGTCATTTGAAAACACGTCCTCTCTCTTCGTTTGTTTTATCGTTAAAGGTGAAATGTGTCATTTCTGCACCATTAGCAGCCATGAGTGTTTTTTAGTTCTGGGTGGATGCTCAAAATTATGATATTGCTCAATATTATGACATTATAATAGTCTTAATTATGACTTAGTAACAAAAAGTCCAAATTAGATCTAAAGTCATAATTGTGACAAAAACAATGACACCAAAAGTCAAAATTGTCAAAAATGTAAAATTATGAGATAAACAGTAGAACGTATGAGTCATATACAAATACAAAAAAGTTGAAATTATGACTAACAATTATGACATCAAAAGTTGATGAAAGAATTATGAGATCAAAAGTCATTTATGACAAAAAGTCAAAATTATGACAATTATGACATCCAAAGTCAAAAGTGACAAAAAGGCAAAATTATGAGATAAACAGTTGGAATTTTGAGATAAAAAGTCATAATTATTAGAAAACAGTTGAAATTGAAAGCAATTATGACATCAAAAGTGTAAAGTGACAAAAAGTCAAAATTATGAGATAAAAGTCATGATTATCTTATAATTTTGACTTTTTATGTCATAATTTTGTATCATACTAATGAGTTAGAATGTCATAATTTTGACTTTATCTCATATGTATGACTTAGTATGTCATAATTATGACTTTTGTCAAAATTTCACTTTAATCACAAAACGTTTTTGTCATAATTATGACTTTTTATATCATTATTATTTTTATGTTCGTATGTGCTAAAAATGGGCTTTCACAGGGAAAGGTAATCGCACACCTCTCAAAGCGAAGCATTGTGAGGCCTATTTCATGTTTGTAGCATAAAGAGTTGTTGTCTGGGTAAATGCATGAGGTTAAAGGTCCTACTTATAGTTCGGCATATTAAGCTGGGAAACAAGCTTTAAACGACACACTCCACCTTTAAGGATCTGGTTATTTCATTACCGCCCCACGAGGTCACGCCACAATGTTAATGACATAAAAGGCATTTGATTGTCCTGTCTTGAGTTTATTGAGGGACATTCTCCATTGGACAATAACTCTCTTTCCATCAAGAGGATAAACAAACTGACAGATGCATCATAAGTTTTGTGCGGTAAAACAGCTTCATCTCAACTCGTCAGTGCTTTAAGGTAGTATTTCACACAAAAATGATTATTCTGTGATTATTTAAACACCCTCATGTCATAGCAAGAAGATTTTTTTACACATTGTCTCTTTTTGTAGGGGACAAAATAACAGCATACGGGTTTGGAATGACCTGGATGAGGGTGAGTAAATAATGACTGAATGTTTATTTTTGGGTGAACTTTCCCTTTAACATGGGAGGAAATCTGATGTGAAGTGAATTCACTCCTTTCAATGAACATTAGCTTTCATGTGTGGCATTATCACACTGTAAACTATTGCACTTAACAAATTACTCTTCAGAATGATTTATTCAGTCAAAGCTGATTTTTTAAATTAAATAACCGTGACAAGAATTATTCTCTTTTTTCCTCTCAAAATCTTCAGCACAGTTATTGAGAGAATATTTTCACATCATGCCATAAAATATTTATCGCTATAAATTGAGAAAAATCACCTTCCTGGCCTCCATCCATTCAATACTTTCTGTTATGCAATAAATGTAAAGTATTACCTTGTACAAACCTAATATTAGTTAATTTGTATTCTAGACTTTGTAGTTGAAACACTTTAAAAAAATCATCTTTGCCTGACATCATCTTTCGCAGTAACTTGATGCATTTCAAAGTGCATTTCATCAGATATCCCTGTATAATCCCAAAGATAATTTAAGACTATAGTATCTCAGAGTTTCATAAGACAACGTTTTTGATCATTTTCATTATGGTAATCTGGTTTAAAAAGTTAAATCTGTTATCTAACTACCTTCTGTCTCCCATCTGCCATTTTAAAGCAAATGCAGATAGATGTGATATATATATTTTTTTTTGTTAGTGACATGGAAAAAAACATCCTTCATGTCTCCACTAAAAACTTGGAGATATGTTATAAAAACCTAATTTAGGGCTGTGTTCAGAATAGCATGCTAACATACTACTATGTATACAGTATTTGTATTGACTGCACACCATACTGTATCCAAAAATGCAGTGCACTTCCCCAAAAGTAATATGAGGGACAATTTTGTTTTTCTTGACTTTTACTTGACATTTAATCACCCTGCATTTGTTTCATATGAATTTTTATATGAAAATATGTAAATTAACTTTTTCAATTTCTTTTTGTTATTATTTTAAAATAGTTGCTAGTATACTATGAAAGCTTGTTTCCGCCACGAGATGACATTTTTTTTATAAAGGTAATTGCGGCTTTATATTTCACAATTCAGACTTTTTGTCTCGGAATTCTGAGAAAACAGACAGAATTGCAAGACATAAACTCAGAATTGTGAGGTATAAATTCGCAATTGCGAGAAAAGTCAGAATCGAGAGATAAAAAGGCACAATTACCTTTTTTTATGTTGTGGTGAAAACAAAAAACACAGTTGCGAGGTGTAAACTCTGAATTCTGAGAAAAAAGTCTGAATTGTGAGAAAGAAAGTGAGAATTCTGAGTGTATATCTTGCAATTCTGGGAAAAAAGTCAGAACTGCGAGACATAAATTCAGAATAGTGAGTTGTGAGTTAAAAAGTCGTAATTACCTTTTTTATTTTTTTATCCCGTGGTATATAGTATATACTATGCAGTAAGCAAGTATTCCCATTCCGAACGCAGCCTTAAGCCCCTTCACACCAAGAACGATAACTATAAAGATAAAGATATTAGCGTCCACACCAGCGAACAATATCGTCTGTTTATTCTAAGCGCATGCGCGTCTGCCGCTTTAAATTCTCGAGCTCGTTATAGCAGGATGGATTCTGATTGGCTGTCAATTTTTATTTTTTTTATCGTTTATCAGCTGGAGAAAAATAATTTTGAAAGTGATTCCAACGATATCGTTTCTCTGTGCCTTTATCGTTATAGCTGTGGTGTGGACTCTGCTATTCTTTAATATTGAGAACGATTTTTAGAACTATATCTTTATCGTTATCTTTATAGTTATCGTGCTTGGTGTGAACGGGCCTTTAGGCATGGCACGGTACCGGATAGCCCCGCCCCCTTCAGTGCTCAGGTAACAATTGGTTGCGGTTCTGTGTAACATCAGCCAATGGAAAAGTGCAATTATGTTGAGGAAATGTATTGTGTTCACCACTTAAATATCACGGTTTTGGTTTTGTAAGCAAAGGCAAATGAGCAGCACACATTTTAAGAGCCGTTTTCATGCTTCCACCAACTCTTTAAAGCATGAAGTATGTGTACGAAAATGCAACAGTATTATTTTCTCTTTTACAGTACATCAAACTCTTACAAACCATAAACCAGCGATGAAAGCTAAAAAAAAAAAACATGCTTTTATCAAACATTTAGATATACACTTACTTCGGAACACTAACAGCAACAATCTTTTTTTGTTCTGTTTTCTTTTTTTGCACCACTGACACAGATACATAGAAAAGTTCTATCCACATTTCTGCTCAAAACTAGAACTTTTGAAATTACAAGAAACATTGCACGAGCCTAAGGCCAGGAATAGACTTTATGCTAGTATGTAAACGCTTGGCCGATGCTTGCAAGCGCGAACCTAAAGTTCACCCAAAAACGAAGATTCTGTTGTTTACTCACCCTCATGTCTTTCCAAACTTTCTCTCTTCTGCAGAACATAAAAGAAGTTAGTGTGAACAACGTAGGGCTCCAAGCAACATTAGACCCCATTTACCTTCATTTTATGGACAAAACCCAGATTTTGTATATTTTAAAATATCTTTTTTTGCGCTCCAAAGCGTTTGGAATGACATGAAGGTGAGTAAATCACGACCGAGTTTCATTTTTAGGTGGACTATCCCTTTAAGTTCTTGCTCTAGCAGTAATAAACCTCAGGGGGGCGCTAGAATACCTATTAATGTCTGTTGATTTAAAAACAATGGGTCTAATTTATCACTAAGCATGTGCACGCATTAATTCATCCTTGAAATCTGCGTACGATTGTATCATGACCAAATCAAGAACTTTCGTCCTAAAATTTAATGTAAATTTAAGGGGAAAAAATTGGAACAACTGAAACCACATGTACGGAAAAATCACATACTGGTGGCCTTATAATCATGTTAAGATGAAATTAATCATGTTATAATCATGTTAAGATTAAATGAATCGTGTTATAATCATGTTAAGATGAATTGCTGCCACTTTTCTCCCCTTTATGGACGGCTCTGGCTAAAAGTGATAAAAGGCTGTAAAAGAAAATTTGCGAAAAATCCTTATATGGAGATAGCTTGGGTGTGTTTCATTCAAATTAGTAATTTCAGTTGAGGTTGATAATGCACGTCGACACATAAGCAGAAATTTCTCAAGTTCTCATGTACGTACAAATGCAAAATAATCCACGCAATTATTAGTGAATAAGACCCATTGCGTTATTGAAATCAAGCTCGCGTAGCTCGAAGCATTTGCGTTCACGTACTTGCGTAGAGTGTTTCCAACCTAAAGCTTATACACTCTGATTTTGCAGTTTAAATCGTTTTTGTTCAGTAAAGTTCAGTAAAAATACGTATTTTTGGATCCGCCAAACGTTAAACAGGAAAACTAAAGGTTGATGTGCAGAATCGAAAGCTGCTTTTATACTCTTTCTGCTTTCTGAATCTAAACCGGAGTGGGCTCAGCAAAAGCGTCCAGTAAAATAGGTCCGTTTGTGTTGTCCGCTAGCGAAACTTCGGGCAGATTGTGAGACATCTCCTTTGGCTGTTCAGCTAAGTAACAGTTCCCGTTGGCATTGTAACTTGTATCCTGTGTATTGTTGTTCATATAGTTTTGGAATTCCATCTGGCTCAGCTCTCCTGATTGGCTGAGGAAGGTCCCTTTGGATTGGACGCTTTTATCCGGCTGTGAGGCGCAACAGCCAATCACGGCCAAGTGGTTATTGGCATATGGCTGCTCGGGCTGCTGGGAGTAGTCCGTGTATTGGTCAGCGGTCACATTGTAAGGACCCTGAGACATGACCCTACTGGAGTCATTAACCCTGTCTTGATAGGACGCTGTGTCCCCTACATAGGGCTCACTAGATTGGTTGGCGGAGGCTAAAAGTGCGGGCGGAGTAGCGTTTTCCATTGGGTAATACTCCGCGGTGGAGTTGATGAAGTAGGAGTTGCCGTTCGTTTGGTTGTCTGACGCGACCGTATTCTCAGAGTAACACATCACGGAAGGGGGCGGAGCCACTTCGCTATTGGCCAATCCCGTGTCAAACTCTTCCGTCTTGTCTTCGTCCTCATTGTCGTCTTCCTCCTCAGAGTCGCTGTTTGCCAAACTCTGTGTGCTGGAGTCGGATAGACTGCACAGACTGCTGCTCTCGTCCTCGTCCTCATCTTCTTCGTCGTCTTCGTCCTCTTCCTCATCCTCGTCGTCTTCTTCCTCCTCGTCTTCCAAGGTGTCGTCCATGTCGTCGCCGGCCTGCAGATGCATGATGGTGGTTTGCGGGACTGTATCCGGGATCGCGTATTCCAGCGCATGCTGGCCCGTCGCCAGGGGGCTGCAGTGACTGTTCGGGTCGCCGTGGAAACCGTTGCCGGTCGGCGCGATGGTGCCGGAATTCTGCTGCTCGCGGCTCTTCTCGAGTTCCAGCTTCATGATGGTGTGCAGGAAGTGAGTCCGAACTCGGATGGGGTTAAACTCAATCCTGCCGGCTGCGTTGCTGCAGCCCTCTTTTGTGCAGCCGCACGGGAATGACATACGGTCTACCTGTGGACATCCAAGAACACTTGAGCACAGGCCAGTTTAAGATGGTTTGAATTACACACAGCAGGAATGATCTAAATAAAGCTCCTCTCTCTTCTGAAGGCCTGATGCACTGCGTAAAATTTAACCAGCTGTATCAGTTGGATCTAATCAGTTCTATCAGGCATACCTCCATTAAACTTTATCTCTGGACATCTTAATCATTTTTGCTTGTTAGTCTGCCATGTTAAATTTCCTTGACAGGGTTGCTTTACTACTAGTAGTAAATGTAAAAATATTTACATTGTAAAAATTTAAATGTCACAGTGCATTTTTTAAATTGGTCATAAAAATAATTTGAGCATGCTATTACCTAAAATAATACACATTTTTATTTAATTAATCAAAATTATTGTTTTTTTTTTTAGGTGAAAAGTGACCCAGGTGTATTTTTGTGAGACTAACTTGAAATATTAATTTATTCAATTATGAATTATTATATAAATAATTAACTAGACCTAGAATTCCTCAGCAATGATACCATGTTTTGTGTGTAATGTGTGTGTTTGCTGATCATACCTGACACTTGATGCCAGCGAGGCTGCATGTGCAGGTCTCCGGGTCACAGAAGAGTCTGCAGTCACAGCCACAGTCTTCCCTGGACACCCTGATGGCCCGTAGCTCATGTTTCTCCTCCACATCGAGCTTCTTGACCCCGGATGAGCGCAGTAGAGCGCGCCGCTTCCTAGTGGTCAATGGCTGAAGGAAAAAGTATTCATCCACCTCTGTGTTATCAATGTCCAGGTCATCGTCAGAGATGTCATCCAGCGTGAGAGCATTGGCCTCCTCGGACTCCACCGAGCCGTTCTTTGTCAACTGAGGACGATACAAAAGGTGAGATATTAAAGACATATGCACAGCAATATATGCATAACAAAAGTATCTGAATCATTTGCATACCCGCAGACGAATAGAGTTGAGTTTCTCCTCTTTCAAGTGGTCTCGGAGCATGTCTCTGTGGATTTTCTCCTGCTCCATGGCGAACTCTCCCAGCGTATACTGCCGCACGCAGCTGTGTCTGCTGGACATGCCCAGCGTACTGCCACCCTGACTGGGCACGCTGGTGAATCCCTGCCTCCGGCTGAAGTAATACACGGTCACCTTCTCAAAGTGCACCCTCCTCATCCTCATCCGCTTCTCCCGCTTCAGTATCGAGGATGCTATAAAGACAATAAAGGTAAATAAAATTACAGTTTGGTTATTCAATTTGAAGGACACTGATATGCATCTTTCCGGTAACAGCGCAGTATGTCTGAGTTGATTCGTGGACTAGGAAATAGGGCTGAGTGATGCATTAAATATTTACAATATATTTGATTTTATATCAAATTACTGATATTGTGAATTTCACAATGATTTATTTATATTAAATGTATGTATATTTATGCATTTGGTTGATGCTTTTTCATCCAAAAGCAACTCTTGCATTCATGGTTTACATTATCAGTTCATGCATTCCCTGGGAATTGAACACATGACCTTGACGTTGCTAGCACCATGCTCATGTTTGAGCTACAAGAATGCATATTCAGTATATAGCAGCTTTGATTTAAACTTCCTAACTGAGATTGTTCAGAAGTTTGTTTCTTTCCACAAACCTGTACTTTCAGATTTAAACTAATTTATTAAAAATCATTCTGATTTAACCGTTCATTCACATTGTCTCTGCATGGGGCTTTACTTGCTTTTAAAGTATTTTTGGTCAAATTAAATATTGCTTATTATTAGGTATTATATTGGTGTATAAGATTATTTTTAACTAGATTCCCTGCTGGGTTTTTTCCCCCTGGTTTTTTGATTGGGAACAATGACTGTTTGTTGCCAAGAAGTCTCATATGTTCACCAAGGCTGCATTCATTTGATCAAAAATACAATCAAAAAAGTTACATTTTAAAATATTGTTACAAGTAACTGTTTTCTTTTTTGAATATATATATATATATATTAAAAAAAAAATGTTTGTATTGCAAAGCTGAATTTTCAGCATCATTACTCCAGTCTTCAGTGTCACATGATCCTTCAGAAATCATTCTAATATGCTGATATGCAGTGTTGGGGGTAACGCATTACAAGTAACGCGAGTTGCGTAATCAGATTACTTTTTTCCAGCAACTAGTAAAGTAACGCATTACTTTTTAATTTACAAGA
>NW_015641598.1:159418-162288 GCF_001515625.1 Sinocyclocheilus rhinocerous | reverse complement strand
AACGTAACACATTACTTTCCATAAAAAGTAACTAAGTACCGTAATTAGTTACTTTTTTACGGAGTAACGCAATATTGTAATGCATTACTTTTAAAAGTAACTTTCCCCAACACTGCTGATGTTTTGCTCAATCTTCATTATTTGTAAGCTATATCACAGCTGTACTAGTAAGCCATTCGCCTCAGTGCGCCTCTAGTGGTTCCTTCAGTTCTCTGCATGCCTCCGGCTCCTATTGTTTGGCTATTTAAAGGGGGATGGTAAATATACCCTGTATAAATATCCCCAGTTTTGGCCTCCACAAGAGTGGAGTTTCCCTGATACTCTCTCCCACAGCTCCCTTCATGTCTGACACAAACAGGACAAATAAGAACCATCTGCTGCTGCCGGTCCCCCACCCAGAACCACCAGCAGAATACATTACACACACACATGAATGTGTGCACTGCGCTTAACCCAGTCTGACTCAGGAACTCCAGCAGAACTGAAGCACAGCCACTCTACTGCAAACAGAGGTTTAGAAATGCAGGGGGCTCTGCGTTAAAGAAGAATTAGGTGGTGTGATTGGCTGAAAAAAATGACTTGAAAATCCATTTAAATTTTACATGAGTGATTTGCATCTTGTTTAAGACTTTTTTTTTCTTTGGACATGTACTATGGAAAGGTGAATCTCCAAAAAAAAAAAAAAAAACTATTCTATGGAAGTTTATTTCTGCCAAGGAAATTGTGACTTTTTATCTCACAATTCTGACTTTTTTTTTTTTTTAGACACCTAATTCCAAGAAAAAAGTCAGAATTGTAAGAAACCCAGAATTCAAAGAAAAAATTTAATGTTAGTTCAGAATTCCAAAAAAGTCAAAATTGTAAGATATAAACTCAGAATTCTGAGAAAAAAGTCTGAATTGTGAGATAAAAAGTGGTGTATATATATATATATATAGTAGCTGGTTATGGCAGAATACTTTTGGCCATAAGGTTGCAGGTTCGCACACTTATATATACATACATACATACATACATATATATGTATATATTATATTATATTTTATTCTGTGGCAGAAACATACATTTCACTCCTAAAATGAAAGTGGGAAAAATAATACAATTTATTCTGCATAAATAAATAGATTTTTCGGTTTTAGAAAAATGATTTTTTTTGCACTGTGGCATTATTTTTATGGCAATTAAGTTGATTTTCCAAATTATCATTACTGCAATGCATCTAAATGTTTCACTTTTGAATTTTAATTTGTAATTTTCATTATTCTCATGAGTTATTCTCATTACTGTAATTACAGTAGGTAACTTTATGAAAACAATGTCTCAATGCAAAAAAAAAATAGGCTTCAGTTGTTATGCAAAATATAATTTCTTATCTTTCAAATAAGGTGTGAAATCAGCCCTGGACGTGTTCTTGACAGGTTTTGTGCAATTCAATCAGAAATACAATGGTGTTCTAAACATGTACTCTGGTAATACCATGATATTGTTTAAAGTACACTACTGTTCAAATGTTTGGTGCAAGTAAGATATTTTTTTTCTTTTTTACTTTTTATTCAGCAAGGATGCATTAAATTGATCAAAAGTGACACTAAAGACATTTATAATGTTATAAAATATTTCTATTTCGAATAAGCGCTTTATATTTATCCTATAGAATATCCTATAGAATCCTAAAAAAATGTATCACAGTTTCCACAAAAATATGAGTTTTCAACATTGATAATAATACGAAATGGTTCTTGAGCAGCAAATCAGCATCTTAGAATGATTTCTGAAGGATCATGTGACACTGAATGATGCTGAAAACAGTTATAGAAAACCGTTATTTTAATATTTGAATGATAATGTTTTATCCGTATTTTTTTTTACATAAATGCAGCCTTGATGAGCATAAGAGACTTCTTTAAAAATCATTAAAACCTTTGAACAGATTGCAGTATCATATGCATGCCTAGGTATATGAATATGGCGATAATTATCATACCATGCATAATACCCTCAGATGCGCCACAGGGTTTGCATCTAACAGTCACTGGCTATTCATCATGTTTACTTTGCTGAAAATAGTTCTAGGAATCCAGCTCAGCAGGTTGATCTGAATGACAGTAATTTGCGATTATAAGCTACATTTCACATCTTAATGTAGACGTAACCTCTCTCTGAAGCTGAGCTGAAAGAGCAGCGCTTTCTAAAGAAGGAAACAGACGTCCTCTGGGAATCGGTGCACCGTGGGTCATCCGCAGACATCTGGTGCACATACACTTCTAATTATTTTTAATGACGGAATCAAAGTGAATGAGCATCACAAAACATTAAAGAGCTCGGAGAGGTGATGGAGAGCTAGAGCTGAAGAGCATCAGGAATGACTGACATGGAGGAGAAAACTGCCCTCCTTAAATCAACCCCTCGCTTTATTGGGCCTTGATTAATCTGTATTTATTTTAGAAGCTGCTGACAAAAAATGAGGTCGTTTTACAGCAGCTTCCCAAATACTGCATCTTTCTAGAAATGGGAAAGTTACTTTTAAAAGTAATGCATTACAATATTGCGTTACTCCATAAAAAAAGTAACTAATTACGTTACTTAGTTACTTTTTATGGAAAGTAATGCGTTACGTTACTTTTGCGTTACTTTTTAAATCTGGACAGGGCTTGCTTGTTTGTTTTTAAAATAAAAATGTTCTATTTTTGGCAAATATAAAAGCCTTTTCACACCAAAAGCGAAATGAATAAGCCTCAGGCTGAAGGGAAAGTAAATTCACGTCCGTACAGTAGAATGCAGAAGAAGAAATTTCAACACACAAATGTTTGTCTAGAGTAATTTTTGCTTATTAGTACGGTTGAACTGGATCATCGAAGCTCAGAAGCAAA
>NW_015641598.1:156835-158424 GCF_001515625.1 Sinocyclocheilus rhinocerous | reverse complement strand
AATAATAATAATAATAATAATAATAATAGTAATAAATTAAAAGTTCAGTTTAACTTGAAGAAATTATGACAGAAATATATTACTATTGTATATTAAAGCTTACTTCTCAAAATAGAAATAATAATAATAATAGTAATAAATTAAAAGTTCAGTTTAACTTGAAGAAATGATGACAGAAATATATTACTATTGTATATTAAAGCTTACTTCTCAAAAGAGAAATAATAATAATAATAAAAAATAGTAGTAGTAGTTGTAATAAATAATAATTTACTACAACACAAAAATGCTAAAACTCTTCACCACAGCTCACCAAAATAAAAGTTTGGTTTAACTTGAAGAAAACATGCAGAAAAGTATAATTATTGTATACTAATATGTATTTCTCAAAATAATAATTATATAGAAATATCACATAGAATTACAAAATTTTTCATCCATGTTTTGTTTTCATTTAAACAGAAAACTTCTGTTGTGCATCACTTTGTTCGCTAAAAAAATTATAGGAATTGTTACATTTTCATTTGATTACATTTTAAAGGTTTAATTAATTTGTTAAGAGTTTTACGAAATAATTTAAACACCTTATAAAAGATTAATCAAATAGTTAAAAGTTTTACACATTCATTTGATTGCCATGGTTTTTGATAGTAAATTTGTATTAAATCATAAAACACAGAATCCAGAAATATTGAAACAGATAAAACAGAATTTCTGAAAAATAGGGCACCATTACTGTTTTGTGAATTCAATTGATTAGACATGGTTTTTGAATATTAAAAGTTATTTGAAACCATTAAATATGGAATTTCATAGAGACCTACAGTAGGCAGACGTTTTATTCAAAGTAAATGTTAGTTATATTGAATTGAAGGTACAGTGTACATGTTTACATGTTTTATAACTTATATTTTAGTGCTGTGCTCTACTGTATGAGCTACATGAACACTTCTGTTGTCCTATTCATCAAAAACAGACATCATTTAGTTTTTGGTGAGCGTTATCTCCTGCTGTTTGGGAATAATTGCATCTATCCTACTTCCTCCTCACTGCTTCCCCAACTGGACTAGTTAGTTTCCTGAACTCCAGCTGTCACTGACGTGTAAATGTGAACACTCACCTTTAACTTTCTGAAGTCAAACGAGTTGTTTTTACTGTTTAGTTTAGCTTTTTTTCACTGAAGAGGAAGCTCTGAAACATACAGCATGTTTTTATCGTACAATGAACTAATAAAAATGATCAAGGAAGAGTCAGTTTCTCATGGTGTGAGTTCTTTAAGTTCACCAGTGGTCACTAATAAACTACTTTCCTCTCTGAAGTCAAGCCACATTTATTTCTATAGCGCTTTATACATTACAGATTCTGTCGAAGCAGCTTCACAGTAATACACAGGAGAATAACAGTTAATGTTGCAAAATTCATCAGTTATGAGCAGTGTTGGGGAAAGTTACTTTTAAAAGTAATGCATTACAATATTGCGTTACTCCATAAAAAAGTAACTAATTACGTACTTTTTATGCTTTTTATGGAAAGTAATGCGTTACGTTACTTTTGCGTTACTTTTTAAATCTGGACAGGGTTGTTTTTAA
>NW_015641598.1:137321-156570 GCF_001515625.1 Sinocyclocheilus rhinocerous | reverse complement strand
ACTCCACTGGCCTCGCTCCGTTCCCACGGCTCTCGGCCCCGCCCCCACTCGTCACATACTGAATCTTTTTTTTTTTGTGGGTGAGATGAATTAATGCATATTCATATTTATTTTGAACTACAGTAACATCTTCTGATTTCTCTCAACATGGGGACAGGAGAGCTGTCAATCAATAAATTGGAAAAAAAAGTAACTTGCGTTACTTATTTGAAAAAGTAACTCCGATATTCTCTTGTAAATTAAAAAGTAATGAGTTACTTTACTAGTTACTTGAAAAAAGTAATCTGATTACGTAACTCACGTTACTTGTAATGCGTTACCCCCATCACTGATGATGACTGATGCTTTTCTGCTCCACCACTTATTATGAAGTCAAATGCCGGCTCATGTGCTTCAGCTTCTTAATGGTTAGCGGCATGAGGCCAGATGTTTTACGTTTATTGCGAGGATGGATATTTTCTCAAGCCCCCTTCAGACAAGCGTGATGACGATCAATATCAAATCTCAGTGATGCATTTTCCTTTCAAAGGGCCATTTTCTCTTTTCTGCTACCAATTTCGAGCTAGTGTTTTCCCTGGGGACATTCTCTGGGAAAAGGTATTTTCCATCTTCTTCCTCATATACCCACAATTCAGTGCTTTAAAGCAATGACACAACAAGTTTGTGCCAGTTGTCATTAATTTTAAAAGAACAGTTAACCAAAAATAAAATTTTTACTTCTATGTTATATATTTTTTAAACTTGTCATATGTGGAACGGAATGTTGGAATATGGTGTGATTCTTTAAAATGTTTGCAACAGAAAAAATAACAGAATATGTTTTTGGGACTATATGATGGTGAGTAAATAATAACAAAATTACAAATTTTTAGGTAAACTACTACTTAAACATCAGAGAAATGTTATGCATTAACTCTCATTAGTGTCATGACCTGGCAGCTTTTCTCTTTATAAAATATAAAATATAAACTCAATTCTAAGATGAAAATTCTAAATTGTGAGATAAACTCTTTTTATCTCGCAATTCTGAGTTTACAACGCACAGTTCTGTTTTTTTGTTGTAAGTGGTTATTGCAGCTTTTTATAACAAAATTCTGACTTTTCTTGGAGTTTATAACTCGAAATTCTTGCAATTTTGAAAAAAAAAAAGGAACTGTGAGACAAAATCAAAATTGCTAAAAAAAAAAAAAAAGTCCCAATTACTCTTTTTTTTTTATTTTAATTTTAATTTTTTTTTAATCCTGTGGCAGAAACAAGTTTCCTTAAGTAACACACTGAATTAAATGTGAAATTTTGAATTAGAAAAACGGAAATAGTATTTTCTTGAAAAACATACTCCAATAATCTTAAGTTTTATTTACAACTTTAAAAAAAATTATAGTGCAGGCTACTTTTCTCTTTATTCAGGGTCTTTTCAAAAAACCTTTAAAAGGTCTTAAATCAGAGCAGAACATCTTACATTCATAAAGTTGTGGCATTAAATTTTGCATGCATATGTAAAGTGAAGTCTTGAAAAATTGGCAGATATTTGTTCTGGTTTTAATCTTAAACTCACTTAATTTTGATCAATTAAACAAGACTTCTTATGTCATTTTGTGTCTTATTGTATGTCATTTTAACAATTTATAGACCATATTTACATATTGTGTTCCATTTAATATTGTCCTTAAGTTTTCTTGGTCTTCAAAAGGTCTTAAAAAAGTCTTACATTTACCTTCATCAAACCTGCAGAAACCCTGTTATTCTTTAATTTAAATATTCAATTCGTAGTAATGTTGAAACGTCACAGCTTTCTGAATATTTCACCTAAAAGCATTTGATAAAACTGTAGTTCTCTGTCTCACTTGTCCGCTGCAGTGCGTGTGTTGATGATGAGGATGATGCTGATGAAGAATGGCTGAAGTGTGATGCTGACGGGTTGACGCTGTCGCTGCTGTCTCCGCTCTCAGTGCTGGATATCTCCTCCTCCTCAGACTCCCTCAGTGAGGAGCAGGGCGACGCCCCCTCCACCTCCTCAAACTTCCTCTTCAGAATTCCACTCATGGCTGCACGAGACAGAGAGTGTGTTAATAGAGTGCAAGTAAAAATCCCATTCATTTTCTCCACAGACAAATAGATTTGTAACATTTCAATGACACATTATTTCAGTAATAAGTGCATTTGGATGATACATGCTTCTGGAGAAGTCACAAGTCAGTGTGAATTCAATTACATTTAAATTGTATTTACTAATAATCCTGGAAAGAGATCAACCAATCAGAATCACTGATCAAGTCGCTGTTACCATGACATTGTAAATAACTTTACGGTTCCATAAACCATGCAACTGACAAATGACGTAATCAAGTCTCCCCAAATTCTCCTATATTTACATTTGATAATATTTTATTTATTTTATTGTAAAAAAATAAAATAAAAAAAATAAAAATATATATATATGCAAAATATTCAGATATATACAAATATATGTGGGTCAAATACGAGCTGTCCCATTTTGGTGTCCGGATCAAATTAAATTTACAAAAGTGATTTTATATACATAGAAAGCATATTAAATGCAAGTGAAGTGTCTATTTTAATGTTTCAAATAACTTTTGTGAAAATAAAATGTCAATGATATGGGTGAAATACTGATCCATCGTCATTCAGCATAACAGATATATTTATGTAAAAATGAAATAACATACTTATTATGACCTGTACTTATTAAAATATATAAAATAAAAATTGATAATACTTAATTTTATTACATTTTAAATGATTAATAACTTCTTGCTGACAATGGGTAAAACTTTGGTTTTAATGTAATTTTAAATTAATAAATAAAATAAAATTACAAAATATATTTTATACCCCTTATAGTCAATTATAATATATATATATACAAATTTAAGTGTAATTTAAATATAAAATTCAAATATAAGTCAAATTTCTGACTCAATTCCATCATTTGCTATGCTTCACAGTAGGATGATTCCCACATGAAAGACTTTTTGGTGTTTTCAAACACTTTTCGCTTCAAATAAAACTCTATAATGTAATTCGTCTCAGAGCTGGTTTGAGATCCTTATGGAGAAAATAAATGGGGAAAATATACTTTGAGAACCCAGCCACTGAAGAAGTGGTCAGCTGTTGTTGCTCAATATCAAGCTTATGTTTGCTGCGATCCTCAAAGCACTCAATTAGTGATAAGCGTTAAAGCACACATCCTCCTCTCCTTTCCTGTCCTCCTCCTCGCTGCCATTGATCACCAGGCCTCACAGGACCCCAGATGGAAGCAGAGGGAGAAAAAAACTACTAATTGAATTCTACCTCAACCTTCCTGGAAGTCCATTTTGTCTGTGTTTGATTGAGTGTCTTCAGGAAAGAAAACAAATGGGAAACTTGAGATGAGTTGCACTCATAAAGCGGCTACCTCAGCTTCAGGAATTTATTAATCAGAGTACAAGGACACAGCATGACTGAAAATAACATGAAATCAGACTCAAAGGCTCAATGCTGCTCAGAAAGAAATGTTCGGTAGACGGTTGTAAAAATAAGTGGAATCTTCAGAACAAAATAAAAACAAAAAAATGCCGTTTTCACAATGAAGTGAAGTACCCAGGAGAAAATTAAAGGTGCTGTATGTCATTTTTTTGACTGTACTAAAGCATTAGAATACCAATGCCCAATGCCAATTTTCCAGTTGGTGGATAACACAGTGTATTGCAGCCTTGGAAGCCAGCAAACAAACTGGGTCTGAGACTGCAGATTCTACCTGACCCAAAAAGCCTCAGCATCCAACTAAAAAGCACTATGACCAGAGGAATATTAAAACGTGGATTCGTCACCTTCCATTGACAACTGCATTTGTTCCTGTTGCGTGTCCTCAATCTGGCAACCCGTGTGAGCATCGAGTCTGAGGAGGGGCAGGAGAAACATCTCTCTGCAATATTTAGAATTTAGACTGCAGTTCACATTTCAACCACTACCTGTCAATATTACATATTGCACCTTTAAATTAAAATTAGCCTACCTGAAGGACGTTTACCGTTGCCAAGCAACGTGGCACATTAACATAGACGGTGTGTCCGAAATCGCATATTTTCTGAGTAGGTACTACATTTGAATTTAAATTTACTTCACGACTGTTAAAAAAGTATGTTCTATACATTATGAATATGGGAAGTATGAATTAAATCCGGACGTAGTACCGTATTGGCCCGAATATAAGACGACCCTGATTATAAGACAACCCCCCTTTTTCCAGATGTACCTTTTGGAAAAAGGCTTTTTAAAAACCAAATCTTGTTTTTTCTCAGTAAAACACATTTTGTCTTCAATTATTTTCATATTGCATATTTTTCCTATTTTAATTTTTGTTTTGAAAGTATGGTAAAAACTGGTAAAATGTACCAACAATCACATTTTAAAAATATACACTTTTTGATATACCATAAAAAAAAAAACAGGTAGCCCATCTGAATTAGAACATTTAGGCTATCCATCTATTAGTAGCCTACCAAAATCTTATTAACAGTCGAAGTTAAATCTTACTGTAGTCTTCAAATCTGGGTACTGTCTTACGTTTTAAAATCACAAAGGGAGTTTGGTCCCATCAGGGTAACGTGACAGTCACGACTCGTGCAGCTGTAAGGTTTTCTTTTTCTTTTGTTTTTACTCGCGATCTTTACAACACGCATTACATTACGTATTTCATGGCACACTCGTTTTATGCATATTTGGCACCACCTATTGTTGTGGGTGTATTATTGACATGTCAAAGTCTAGACCCTGAATATAAGACGACCGCGTTTTTTCAGATGTATTTCCAAGAAAAAAACATTGTCTTATATTCGGGTCAATACGGTACATCCGCCATGTTGTTACTGTCACATGACCTATCTGTGTCAGTTGTCACTTCACTTCCATTCATAAATCCTCTCCCGTGGCCTCATGGGATAGTAAAGTGTCCATCGTATGTGCACTTCAGAATCCGGGCGGAAGAAGCAGGTCATCCGGGTAATTTTCACCTACTGTTTTTCGAATACTATGAATTCGGACATACTACTTGCCTCACATACTGTTTTTTGCATGTATAGTAGGGAAGTATGTGATTTTGGATGCAGCCAGAGTGTGCGTCACAGGTGTGTGTTTATAATGGCTTTGAATGCATCTTGTCCTAGCAATGCAATAAAACCACTTAGAATAAAGTAGCAACCACATAACAATTCCCTAGCAACCATTCAGGACATCCTAGTAACTAGCTTAGCAACATACAGTATTATAAACACTCAAAACAATTAAGCAACTAGATAAAAAAGTTCATTAGGACATGCTTTGAAGTTGGCTTGAGAAAACCAGACCAGAAAGTTTGAAAAGCTAGAAGTTTGAAGGTTTTCAGTTTGAAGTAGTTTATAGTAGGGCTGCACGATTAATCGCATGCGATATTTAACGCGCATTTTGTCAGAAAGCCGGTTCTGTAATCAGCGGTAAATCTCCATCACCTGCGTGCTTTCACATTGAGCAGCATTAACTACACATCTGGCCCACTACGTAGTCAAAGTAAGATGAAAAACGTAGCAATAACTTTTAACTTTTTTACTTTGTAGCATTAACTACACAGAGCCGCTGTTCACTGACAAGCTGCGCAAAAAATCGCGCGAATATGATCGTGGTTTGGCGCAGCTCGTCAGTGAACAACGGCTCTGTGTAGTTAATGCTGCTCAATGTGAAAGCACGCAGGTGATGGAGATTTACCGCTGATTACAGAACCGGCTTTACTGATAAGATGCGCGTTAAATATCGCATGCGATTAATCGTGCAGCCCTAGTTTTTAGTTTAAAGTAGATAGATGCAGTTGATATGGTACTCAGGTTTGTTGCTAAGGTGTTGATTTGCGGTTGCTAGAGTACCCGGGTTGGTTGCTAGAGTGCTGCTATGCAGTTGCTATGGTACACTGGGTGGTAGCTAGTGTGTTGCCATGTGGTTACTAGGGTGTCCAGAGTGGTTGCTAGTGTGTTGCTACGCAGTTGTTAGGGTACCCGGGGTGGTTGCTAGGGAGTTTCTATGTGGTTGCTATGGTACCCTGGTTGGTTTCTAGGGTGTTGCTATGCGGTTGCTAGGTTACCCAGGACGGTTGCTAGGGTGTTGCTATGCGGTTGCTAGAGTACTTTGGGTGGTTGCTAGGGAGTTTCTATGTGGTTGATAGGGTACCCAGGTTGGTTTCTAGGATGTTGCTATGCGGTTGCTAGGGTACTTGGGGTGGTTGCTAGGGAGTTTCTATGTGGTTGCTTGGGTACCCTGGTTGGTTGCTAGGGTGTTGTTATGCAGTTGCTAGGGTACTCAGGTGGTTGCTAGGTTGGTTTGGATGGTTGCTTAGAATGTTGCTATGAAGTTGCTGGTAAGTATCATCACATTGCTAGCATGTTTCAGATAAATACTATACAAGTTGAACACCTAGCAACCACATAGCAACACATTAAACGACTCAGCATATTATCATACAAAACTAAAAACACTCAAAACAACTACGCATACGTATAGCAACAGCCTAGCAACCACAGGTAAGCAACACTTTCATTGTCTTTATAAAATGTGAAAATTTAGTTTTCTGCCCTTGCATGTAATAAAGCTGTTCCTGTTGTGTTCAGCCTGTTGGATTGGACAGATTTCACACAGATTTCCTAAACCTGCAGCAGCAGCGCATCCTGACTGTATCTTTTCCCTCCTGTCTCCTGCTTATTTCTGTAGCTAGAATTGAGCCAGCAATGAGAAGAGTGAAAAAAGACACACACACACAACTGATAAAGCAATGCGCCAGAGTCTGGAGAGAGAGAGGAAGGCTGGCTGGCAGCCTCATTACTGAAGGAGGGGATGTGTTGTTTCACACTGCAAGTCTCACAGAGCCATTGGCTGACTACTGAAGCCCAGCAGAGCTGCTGATCAACTGCGATTTTGGAGGAAGGGGAACAATAAAATCTGATGGGGATTACATGATGCTCCATCCTCAAATAAATAAATAAACAATAAACAAACAAATAAAAATAACAGCTACATATTATAAAAATTAGAAACACAGAAACTGAAACAATGAAACCGAAAATACAATTTTAATATTTAATAATCATATAATTACACATTTACTCGATAATCAAGATAAAAACTGAGATGCACATACATATTTAATTTGCACGTAAAGCAGTTTTTATATCAACTTTTTAATGATATAATTAGCCTATATTTATAGTTCAGTTTGTTGTTGAAATATAAACATTTAAATGGAGACGATGATAAACACGTTTTCATGACCCATTTATTCAAACATACATTAAATAATAAAGACAACGGATTAAAAATATAATGAATGTGTAACAGACTTTGTTTCATATCAGAATTCAAATCAAAACGCTAAGTTTAATGAAATTATTGGATGGTAAGGCGCTACAAATAATGTTTGGTGAAGTTTTGTTCACTCATCAACTGAAAATTATTTTTAAAGGGATAGTTCACACAAAAATGAAAATGAGCTAAAATCATGGGCTAATTAAAATTTTGAGGTGAACTATCCCTTTAAATATACACGCTAAACTTAAAGGCTGCATTATTTTATCAGTAAAAAAACAGTAATACTGTGAAATATATGTAACTGTTCTATATTTCAGTATAACATTACTGAAAGAACGTAACTTTGAAAAAACCTTAAAGGAGACATATTATGCCCCTTTTTACAATATGTAATATAAGTCTCTGGTGTCCCCAGAATGTGTCTGTGAAGTTTCAGCTCAAAATACCCCACAGATAATTTATTATATAATTTTGAAAATGCCTATTTTGAGTGGAAGCAGAAACACACTGTTTTTTTCGGGTCTTGTCTCTTTAAATGCAAATGAGCTGCGCTCCCCGCCCCCTTTTCCAGAATAGAGACAGATCGACACGCGTCATAATCCGAAAACCACGCCCACCAGGGGGGAAAACAATCTAACGCTATCCCTTGACTTTCTATTGCGGGAAGCTGCCTCCTTGTTATTTCTGACTTATAACAAAAAACAGAGCAATGCCTAAAAGCTGCTATGTGACAAGGTGTACAGTAAACAAGCTAAAAAACCCAGAACTACGTTTTTATAAGCTGTCTACCCAAAAAAACTTGCGTTTAGGACACAAAAGTAGAGCGCAACGTGTCATATTACTCTGAGAACTGCGCCCACTGGAGGTAAACGTAATCGGTGACAAAACCATTCATTATTTTTAACCATGTCAAAGGATTATTTCACCACCCTATGTGAATCTGAGGGGAGGAGATATACTAAGAAAGAACATTTTATTGGTCTATGTCAGTGCCCCTTTTCCTAACCCTCCTTTTGTTTGAGAAATGATCCAACTGAACGGCCCAAAGTGAAATACCCCGACACCTACAACTATTTGTGTCCTAAACGCTCGTTTTTTTGGTGGTCGACAGCTTATAAAAACATAGTTCTGGGTTTTTTAGCTTGTTTACTTTTCATCTTGTCACATAGCAGCTTTTAGGCATTGCTCTGTTTCTTGTTATAAGTCAGAAATGACACGGAGGCAGCTTCCCGCAATAGAAAGTCAATGGAGAGCGTTGGATTGTTGTGTGGGCGTGGCCTAAATGCGCTCTGTCTCTATAGAGCTGCGCCATTACAGCTTGGACCTGCTAAAAACCTCTGTTTTGGTTCTGATTATCATGTCTATCGCGCTGAAATCATGCGTTTTGAACCATATGAGTTTAAACTTCTGATATACGGTTTTCTGAGCGCACACATCCGAAGCACACGGACAGAAAGCGGCTGTCACAGCATGTGAGTACTAAACTAAGTTTTCATTCACACACAAGTTTACGTTAAAAACACACGAGTTACAAAAACAGTCGGTTATGTCTGTGAAGGTAAACAGCTGGGAAATAAATCGCATGTTTATTTTAGATCTGTGTGGCAGCAGCAATATACAGTAAATAAATCAATAAATCCACTGCTCTCTTGTCTCCTCTGAGGCTGGGACTCTAAATAGTGTTCTGTACTCGTCTGTGCAGCCAAAGACAGAACAGTTAGCGTGTTTTGCTCAAACTTTCGCCATGGCATTAGAACTGCTACACTGTTGTCGCTTGCGAAATCAAAAGGATGGCGCCGTGGGTGGAAACTTACAGATTAAGGGGCGGTAATATTATAATGAGATCCCTTTGCCACGTCACCAAGGGAGCGAAATCAGACGCGCTCGCAAAACAAAGTTACTGGGTTAACCTTTTTCACGTTTTCTTGGTTATATAAACCGGGGACCTGATTATAGCACTTAAAACCTGGAAAAGTCCTTTTGGAATTGGAATTTTCATGATATGTCACCTTTAAATGAAACATGCATAACTTTCATATTCATAACCTTGCCAGAACGTTCTGAGAACATTTCCTGTGAGCTGGGACTCCAGTCTTCAGTGTCAAATGATTCTTCAGAAATTATTCTCATATGTTGATTTGCTGCTCATATTATTATCTCTTATTATTATCAATGCTGAAACTTATTATTACCACTGCTCCAGGTGTGTGTTCATGGTGTGTGTGTTCACTACTCACTGTTCTGTGTGCACTTGGATGAGTTAAATGCAGAGCACAAATTCAGAGTATGGGACACTGTACTTGGCTACACATCACGTCACTTTCACTTTCACTTTAGAAAACAGTTGTGCTGCTTAATATTTTTTGTGGAAAACGTGATACTTTTTACAGGTTTATTTGATGAGAAACAAAAAACAAAACGAGAAATGTTTGATTGGATCATTTATAGCTTCAGTTAACATGATAATGTGAAATATGACTAAAATACATTAATAAAATACATGGCATCAAAGGATTCTGCTGCAGAATGGAATCTCGCATGACACCGGAACGCTGTTCCAGTTCATTTTGGCCCAGCTGAACCTCTGGGCAAGACCAGCCTCGGCCTATTGTTTCTCTCTGTGTATGTGTGTGTGTGTGTGTGGTAAAAACAGCAGCTGGAGAGCTTCCAAACCACAGCAGCGCTGCGGAATGTGTCTCCCTCTCCCTCCCATAAGGACAGAACACGGCTCTGTTCTCGACAAACACACTCAAAGCACCTACTCTCAAGCTTTGGAGCAACTGAATCCACAGAAAACTGTATGCACTACAAGGCTACATACTGGGTTACCTTTAAGGTGGCGTCCCAGTAGTTTTCTTGAAACTATTTGATTCTGAGCAATATTCCAATATTCCCACCAGGGAATTTTTCCGCATTTTTCTTGCTTTCCCTGGGAATTGAACCCATGACCTTGGCGTTAACAAAAACAAAACAAAAAAATTAATTAACATTATCTGAAATAATGACACTAAAATATATATAAAACTTATTTTATTACAACTAGTTGTCAAGGAAACGTTTCTCACTTTCATTTATTTTAACTTGATGTAATAAAATGGCTAAAATTAAACCTGAAATAAAAATTAACAAAAATATATAGACATAAAAAACACTAGAAAATTACTAAATATTTAACTAAAATGAAAATGGAAAATATAAGAAAACGAATGCAAAATATTAACAAAAACTATAACGGTAACGCTTTACAATAAGGTTCATTAGTTAACATTAACTAACTACTTTAGTTAACATGAACTAAGCATGAACAATACTTCTACAGCATTTATTCATCTTAGTTAATGTTAATTTCAACATTTACTAGTGCATTATTAAAATCAAAAGCTGTGCTTGTTAACATTAGTTAATGCGCTGTGAATTAACAAACTATAACAATGAATGATTATGTTCATTAACTAACATTAACAAAGATTTATAAATACTGTAATAAATGTATTGTTCATTGTTTGTTCATATAAGAAAACGAATGCAAAATATTAACAAAAACTATAACGGTAACGCTTTACAATAAGGTTCATTAGTTAACATTAGTTAACTACTTTAGTTAACATGAACTAAGCATGAACAATACTTCTACAGCATTTATTCATCTTAGTTAATGTTAATTTCAACATTTACTAGTGCATTATTAAAATCAAAAGCTGTGCTTGCTAACAATAGTTAATGCGCTGTGAATTAACAAACTATAACAATGAATGACCATGTTCATTAACTAACATTAACAAAGATTTATAAATACTGTAATAAATGTATTATTGTTCATTGTTTGTTCATGTTAGTTAATACATTAACTAATGGATCCTTATTGTAAAGTGTTACCACTATACATATATAACTATCTCAGTTAGACTTGTGCCGGTATTCGGTAATGCGATATATCACGGTAATGAATATGCACGATATTGTTATCGTGGGCACTTCTAAATACCGTGAATAATTATATATTACAAATTATTTAGAATTTTGACTGCATTTTAAGAATACTTTTCCCATCAACTGGTCAAAATGCACAACACCGCCGTATGCTGCATGAAAGATGCGTGCGCACTCTGATGTAAACAAGCGCGGACGAGAAGCACATGGCGGAAAATGTGAGAGACGCTCTGGATGAAAGCGCACTTTCACTCTCTGACAGCAGATGGCGCTAAACTGCAGAAATAATAATAATAATAATAATAATAATAATAATAATAATAATAATAATAATAATAATAATAATAATAATAATAATAATAATAATAATAATGGAAACCCTGTAAACAAAGCAGCTGCACTACTTCCGGTTTCTGAATCGTGTTTAAATGATTTAAACAGCCATTCAGATTTGTGTATTTGCTATGATGTTCATCCTGTTATACTGTATTATGACAGCACTTTTTAAAAAACTAAATTTCAACACCGTGATAACACCGTATACCGCGATAAAAGCATTAGCAATTAATCGCAACATGAGAATTTGATACCGGCATATCCCTAATCTCAGTGATACTAAAAAATGGTTCCCACACTTTAAACAAATGAATTCGCATGACCTTTTCATGACCTTTATAATTATTTATCACTGAAAAAATTACTTAATGATTTTTACTCAGAAATTGTTAGTAAATGTCACAAATAATGACAAAGAAATGGCAAGTTACGAAGACTGAAATGGTATTTTCTTGTCAAACTTACTCCAATAATCAGTACTTACAACTTCTAAAAATATATTTTTAAAGTGTGGATAAGGGTTTTTAAGAAACCAGCTAGGCTGATTTCTATATCGGGTACCAATTTTGAATTAACTGAAGATATTGATTAGTGCACAACTATAGAGAGAAATGCAAGTTGGGCAAGTTGTTCAACAAAAACTTAAACCAGTGTATTGAACTTTGCTGCATAACATATTGAACACCGTTTGTGATGCAGACATGAATGATACCTGAAATTACTGTGCAGTTGAGTTTTAATTCAACTAGATTTAGTCATCTTGTCTGGTGGATGTTAAAACAGAAGAAAAAGTGGATTGCAACTGCTTTTGAGATGAATAAGAATGCTAACTGTTGTCTTTTTCCATTACATACTATCCTAGCTTTCAAGGACTGGATGGAGAAACATTCCCTTGATCTAAGCCACAGATCTGTTTGAATCCCACAGCAGTCCGGCGAGATGCGGTAGGTTTGCAATAATTGGAAATGGCTTCTCTAGTTTTGGAGACACAATGTAAGTCAATTTTCTCGTAATCATCATAATTAGTTCCCCTTGTTGAAAATCCATTCGCATTTTCCGTCCTCAGCGGATGCCGCGCTGCTCTGCGATACCCAAAGCGGTTGCCATGGAGACGCTAATACACTGGCACAAATAGTGAATTTCACATTTGAGAGTCATTTCGCTTTTTTTCATTTGTGGGGCATCTACTGCACACACATCCAAGATTCAAAAATAAACGTTCATGCAACGGCGCATCTGTAATCAGAGGGAATTCACTGATGAAATGAGTGTGAAAAAGATTCATTTAAAATACGATTTGGGTTGCACTTGCTGCAAAATTTCACGACATTATTACTGTATTTTCTTACAGCAGATGCGACTTGCAACTTTAAAAAGGTCGATGTTGAAGATCCCGCACTCACGATCGAGACTTCAGCCAGAGGAGCAACTTTTCCCATTTCTTGACACAGTGAATCAGCATGACATCTCCGGCTAACCCGAGGTAACAGGAGCTGACTGCTGTACTAGAGAGAGACGGACTCTCCACACACAGCTAGTTATTTCTCCTCTACATCTCTAGCTCTCGCTCCCTCTCTCTCTCGCTTTGTCTTCTCTTAGCTGCTGTAGTTTTCCACAGCACACTTGCAGCATGTTACAAGTAAAAATCCTGCAGCAACAGCCAGTAGAGACAAAAACAGCCACTCCCCGGACGAGTTCTGTACAATACGGACATACACATGTACTTCAGTGTTGTCAATGCAGCACTGACAACCTACAGCGATCGATACTTCTTGGCACCATGCTGAGCGGTATGAGGAGAGACCTATAGTGGGTTGGGCAGGATGACCACAATCTTATATCACAATATGAGAAATGTTATATCACAAACTGCATATCACAATATAGTTCTTTTGTCTTCAAATTCATCAGAAAAAGATTATGTATGTATTAATGCAATCCTGGGGTAATACATAATTTGGGATAATACTATTTAGGTATAAAAGGTTTATATATTAATACGGTAATGTGGTAATATTTATTACATTTAAACAAAAATAAAAAAGGTTTATATATTAATACAATCATGTAGTAATACATATTTTGGCATAATTTATATTTAATATATTAAATTGATCTATATAAAATGTTTATATATTATTACAATCATGTGTCAATACCTGTTTTAGGATAAAAAAAAAAAAATAAAAAAAAAATATATATAATCTATAAAAAAAGATTTGTATATTAAAACAACTGTGATAATACACATTTTGGGATAATCTATATTTAATATATTTTTAAATATATTATAATTTAAAAAAAAAAGTTTATTTAGTAAGACAATCATGTTTAATGCCTATGTTTGGATCATCTCTATTTAATATATTTAATTAATCTATAAAAAAGGTTTGTATATAAATACAATTTTAATTCTTAATCTAACAATCTTAATTTTAATTTATATATTAAAATAATCATGTGTTAATACCTATTTTGGAATCATCTATATTTACATTTACATTTAGTCATTTAGCAGACGCTTTTATCCAAAGCGACTTACAAATGAGGACAATAAAAGCAGTCAAAACTAACAAAAGAGCAACAATATATAAGTGCAAATGACAAGTCTCGGTTAGCCTAACGCAGTACACGTAGCAAGGTATATATATATACATATATATATATATATATATATATGGTTAAGAGTGGGTTTCTTAAGAAGTGGGGTTATACGAGCCTGTTTAAATGTTGAGGGAAAAACACCAGTGTGAAGGGATGTGTTAATGATGTGAGTGAGTGCAGGTACATCGGCAGGAAAATGACTTGAAGGAGATTAGATGGAATAGGATCAAGCGGACAAGTAGTAGTATGATTGGAAAGGATGAGTTTAGAGACTTCTGCCTCAGAGAGTGGCGAGAAGGATGAAAACGAGTGTATGTTTGCTGGTAAGATGTGTTTTGACAGTTTGTGGTGTGGCAAATTGTGCACTGAGGTTTGTAATTTTATTAATGAAGAATGTGGTAAAGTCGTCAGCTGTTAGAGTTGATGAAGGAGGGGGAGGAGGAGGACAAAGGAGGGAGGAAAATGTTTTAAAGAGCATGCGAGAGTTAGGCAAATTGTTAATTTTGTTGTGATAGTATGTCCTTTTAGCAGTGGAGGCATTAGCAGAGAATGAAGAGAGAAGTGATCGATATACATTAAGGTCAGTAGGTTTTAAATAATTTTTTTTATTTAAATAATTTAATCTATAAAAAACTTTTATATATTAACACAGTCATGTGGAAATACCTATTTTGGGATCTATATATTTCATTTTATAAATGAAAGGCGCTTCATTTCAACATTTCAATTGATTATTTTGGAACTTGATGGAAACAAACCAAAAGATAATTTAAAACAAATGACAAGTCATACTCTCTCTCTCTGAGATATTTTTAATAAATATAATGAAACAGACAACATACTGACTTACACCTATGATGCACATTAATTAAATTTTTGACATTAATGCAGCCAGTTTCAAAGTTGCTTGGCAATCGTATACAGTTAACTTAACGACCCTTAACAAGTTCCTCATCTTGACTGGTTTGGGACACAAATCTACAGAGTTACAGTATGAAAATCTCTACAGGTTGGCACATTCCAACTGACATTTCACCCAGCGCTACCCCTATACTGTAGGTCAAAGCAGCAAACGCTCACATGAAGTTGACCTCAGATTTCCCATCAGGCTGTGCGTGACACATCAGAACAGAAACACAGGTCACGAGTCATGCTTTCATTTCAAAATGCACCAACCTGCGTCCGCCGCTGCTTTACTCTCCTCCCTCACGCCGTTCAGAGCCAGATGAGACGTGCTGAATAAAGGCCCTCCATTGCACTGGGACTCGAGAGGAGACCGGGGCGAGAGAGGTAAACTGCACGCTCCCGGTCTCCACTGCTGTTAGCATACGCTCCGGTCTAAAACAGACCGAAGACTCGCTCTCATTCGCTCGAGCCACACAAAGACTCATTAGCTGCAGTCGGCGGAGGGCTGGAGATTGTGCACAGCGACGCCTGCCTGAGAGATCACATGGGTGGGAGAGAGAGAGAGAGAGAGCTGTGCCTGTGTTCCTGCTGTCTGCAGATATTTTTACCATCATGAGAGGGAGGGAGGGAAAACAGACAGCGTAGAGACAGTCGATAGCAGGCACAGCACCATAATCTGTAGAGGTGAATGAGGGCAACCAGAAATGAGCCGAAAACTCTCATATAAACAGTCAAACACACACACTTGTGCTCAATGGGATTTGTGCTAATGAACTTGTGCTGCACTTGTGCTTCATAAATACTTTCAAGGCGGGTGAAGTGACTCACAGGCAGTCTCGCATTCAAACACTTTAAACATTAGGATGCTGTAATCTCAGAAATAAAGGTACAAAAGCTGTCACTGGGGTGGTACCTTTTCAAAAGGTACACTTTTGTTCCTATTAGGTTCTAATATGTACACTTTAAGTACTAATATGTACCTTTAAGGTACCAAAATGGACCCTTTAGGTACAAACATGTACCTTTTGAAAAGGTACCGCCCCAATGACAGCTTTTGTATTTCTGAGAGTGTACAGTGTTGTGGTAGAAATGCATCAGCTAGTATTTACTGTACTATACTGTATATAATACATGTTTTTGAAAGAAGTTGCCTCTGCTCACCAAGGCTGCATTTATTTAATTAAAAATACAGTAAAAACTGTAATATTGTGGAATATTATTACAATTTAAAATAACGGTTTTCTATTTGAATATTTCTGTTTGTTGAAAACAGTTTTCTTCAGGGTTCTTTGACGAGTAGAAAGTACAGAATTGAGCTGAAATATAAATCTTTTGTAACATTATAAATGTCTTTACTGTGACTTTTGATCAATTTAATGCATCCTTGCTGAATTTAAAAAATAATAATAATAATTTTTGTACATTTTTGTGATTATCAGAGGGCAGGACTGCTTTATTATATTTACATGTAATGGTGAACACAAAAGTGTAACATTTTGTGTCTCAAACAAATCAATATGAGAAAAACTTTAATAAGCAAAATACTAGTTGTTGATGGTTGCCAAGTAACAATATGTTTCACTGCATCAATACAGAATTTGACTGATGTCACTGGACAGCTTTGAATTTGGCTCATCCAATCAGACTTTAGAATAGGAACAATCAATTTGAATAATCAAATGAGATGAAGTTTTATTTGTGAAGTATTTGATTCACTGGATGATCCTCAAACAGGCATTACCACATGAATAATTAATATACAAACTATTTTCCATTGCATTTCTGGAAAAAAAAAACATCTATATTGTAAGATATGTTGTTAGTTATACTGTCATATAAAATTTGCTCATTAAATTAAAAAAAATATATATACAAACAGAGTGTTCAGAATTAAAAAAAACAATGCTGGAGAGTAATACATACAGTATATTTATATTTAGGTTTGGTACTTCTAATATTCATGGAATGAATTTGCTGGTGATTTAAAATTATGCAGAGATAATTAAAATTATTGAGTATATCAAGATGTTTTTTTAATCAGCTTATTTTGTGATCCTAATTTTGTGATCCTTCTTGTCTCATGCCTTTCAAAAATGAATTTTAATGGCTTCTTTCATTTAAACTTCAGTAACAAAAAGAGTTTTAGAGTTGTTTGATTAATTTCTCTGAATTAGTTCAATTAATTGATTCAAAACTCTGGTTCAGTGATTCATTTGTGCCATCACAGAATGTTCACGGACATCTATTTTTTGTGGCATTTTTCATATATTAAAATATTTAGTAAGAATATATGCATACACATTTGCTGTTTATGACTATTGTTATATTGGTGCATTTAAACTTGTGGTCTTTTAGTGCAAAAAAAAAAAAAAGATATATATATTTATATATATAACTATTTTTTTGCTGTGTTTTACTTCTTGCTTTAATCATTTTGAATTTATTTGTGAACAATAGCATTTTGATTGAAATGGTTCTTCTGAATGAATAATTTCTAAGGATATACATAAATATCTACAAAACAGGCCACAGAATATTGCGATATAATACACCCAGCCCTCCACATGCTCAGTAAATAAAGCAGAAATTTGGGTTAAGAGTGCGTTTAAATTAGTCTCGAAAGCTCCTGGGAGTAGAGCTGTGGAGCTATCATTAATGTTAGCATTACAGTTCTTGCTTCAGGAAACCTTCCACTTGAGGGCACACAAATGGCACAGAGAAACACAATCAGAGAGTGTGGTCATCCAGCTATTAGAGCCCGAATAAATGCTTTGATTACTGCTTGTAGTGTTGTGACAGCCGCTGCAGAGAAAGACAAGCGGGACGACTCGTCCTCTGCTCACCGAGGCATTCGGACCTCCTGTAATTAAGCTAAATCTCACTTATTAGACTCTCTCAAATAATAAGTAAAGTCTAGCAATTAAAAATGTGTCAAACAGTCAGTATACCTCTCTGCAACAGAAAGCATAATTCCTGCTGTAATTATTCATTTTAAGCCTATCTAATGCCTGGTAATTGTACTGTATTTTCACTTGCTTAAAACAAGGATAGGCGTATTATGATGTGAGAAGCCTCTAAATCGACAAATCCTTCATTAAAAACACCAATCGCTAATTTTAAAGTGCTTAATCCCACCTATAACAGATTTCATAGTGCGTTTAAACTGTTTTAAAGGATTTCATTGGAAAGGCATCTGGCTTCAGGAGGAAAACGCTTGGATGTGTGTTTTGGATTTAATAAAGGTTTAAATCAGAGCTCTGACCGTTTCTGGCCGCAGATGGATTTATCCTAGACCAGGTTTTCTTTTGGAAAACGTCTTGAGAGACAGCATAGAGCCTCTATGTTACCATCTGATTTGTGGAAAACTAAACATTAAAAGCCTTTGTGACATTGAGAATTTTGCAGTATTACAGTAGCACACTATTGCTCCCTGCTTATCCACTGAAAATGATCGAATACATAATTTCCTTCAATATAAAATGTTTATCCCGACTCGAATCTATGGCCTCGCGGGTCTGTGACCCATTGGAGAGCAGAACAGACAGTCATGAATGGCTCAGTGCTTGATTTCACCAGAAAAATCTAATTATTCCCTCTCGTTTCCTCTCCATCTTGGAATGCTGCCTATTGTATAACAGTCATTTCTAATTTGCATTCCCTCTCTTTCTTATGGGATATCGTACCAGGAGCTCCATTACGTAAATATATATAGATAGATAGATAGATAGAGATAAAAATTTTGCTTTAGTAATAAAAAATTTATAAAAAATCTATAATATTCATTATAATATATATATATATAGAATATAATATATAAATAATAGTTTATATTTATACAAATAGATTATAAAATTTATATTAAATTGGCATATAAGCTCCATTACGTAAAGATGCAAAACATATGACAGGCGGTCGACACACACACACACACACACACACACACACAACTGAGGCTCTGTTCCAAAACCTAGTGAGCTGTCCATGTGGGTAGCATTTTAAGTGCTCACAGCGGGAATGCTGTTCCGAAATGCATGATTATGTTGCCTTTTAAGATGCCTTCATAAGCATGTATTCTTCGTGCAGACGTCAATTTCATAATGCATTTCACAATGCACATTCAGGATGGTATACGAGGTGAAAAAAGTGT